>NC_057800.1:115644940-115858633 GCF_018294505.1 Triticum aestivum
TTATGTTTAGGCAAGGGACTATGCTCCCTCCCTCTCACGACCCTTTATTTCTTCAACAACTGGATGGAACACTAATCAAACTGACACGGAAACAAGTAAACCAGCACACGGGCAAACAAAATTTCATCACATCACTGAACAAACACTGAGACCAGCACGGGAATATAGCGGTAACAGAGAGGGGAGGGGAGACGGGCAACTTACAACATCACTCAGGGACTTCCACTTCTCACCACCGGCCTTGCCAATCTGCAATTCGATGAACCCAAACCAAATCAACACACAGAATTCACAAGGAAACTCATCACAACACCAACAGTTTGAACGAACAACACGAGACAGAGGAAGGGGTGAACGGAACGGGATTTGTCCCCTTCCCCACGTTATGGTTAGGCAAGGGACTATGCTCCCCTCCCTCTCACGACACTCTATTTCTTCAACAATTGTTTATGTTCGAGTAAATATTATATCGTATAATTACCATGTGTATCTATAATCACATATGCATAGTGCATTAAGACCCTAATTGATAATAAAAAGGTTTACTTTTGATGTTTATGCCTTTATAATTTTGAGAAAGCGCAGGAGAGCTGTGTTTCATTATCAAAGAAGAACGGCGGAAGAGCGCCAACTATACAAATGGCGAGCCAAGTCGCCTAAAACAAAGCGAAGAAAAAATAGGAAAAGAAAACGAGGCAGAAGAGCAAGCAACTACTCTCGCGTCATCAAATGTCTCCCCCGGCCAGCAGCCAGGCCATGACCTCATCCTTGATGCCTTGGAGTACCACTCGCACTGCTCGATCTGTTCCTCTGAAGACTCGGCAATTCCGCTCATTCCAAATGGACCAAGCAACCAACAACACCAAGGAATTTGCACTCTTGCGATTAGCGGCTGCTGCTGAAATGCCAACAAGCCAGTCTATCGTGCTATCAGGCGCCGGCCAGTTCCTGTAATTGGTAGGCCGATGTTGTGGAGAACGCCCCACTATCGGTGAGTTTCCAGGCGAACTCGTCGTGGTCTTCCGAAAGCTGCCCCGCTGCATTAACCTTGGCCCAGAGGTTGACAAACTCGCTCAAGTGGTCAGCCGCGATGCGGCCCTGGACGTCACGCACCCATGCGCCGCCGGTCAAGGCACCGCGCTCTGATCGTATCTTTCGCCGAGATAGCTGGGGCAATCAGGCATGGCGCCTCACTCTGGAGCCAGCTATCAGACGAGAAGGACGTCGTGCGCCCGTCCCGCACCTGCGCATTGGTCGCCATGACAAAGAGCGCACGTTCCTGGTTGGAGCAGGGCACCGGAAGCCTAGTTCATGGCCGCTCCGGGGCGGCACGCTCAAGCCAGAGCCAGCGCATCCGAAGCGCAACCCCGAAGCAGTCAAGATCAAGAATCCCGAGCCCCCGAGCTCCTCCGGTCTGTAGATTCTAGCCCATGCCACCTTGCAATGGCCTCCATGGCATGCTTCTTCCCCCTGCCACAATCAGGCTCTCCTAATCTTGTCAACTTGCAGGTGTACCCAGACTGGCAATACATGCACCCACATCCAGTAGATTTTGAACGCCGACAACACCGCATTGAGCAGCACTAGGTGCCCAGCTGCAGCCAAAAGCTTGAATTTCCAGAAAGCCAGCCGAGCCCGGAGCTTGTCCAGGAGCGGTTGGAAGTCAATCTTTTTATGTAGATTACGAAGCGAAAAGCGGAAGACCAAGGAAATTGCGAGGGAAGTGTCTCGTCGGCGTTCCCAGCGACCCCACCACATCAACATGGAACTTTTCACCATGGATTGGCAAGATGGAGCTCTTCGAGAAGTTGACCAGCAGCCTTGTGGCCTCCCCAAATGCACACAAGAGATCGTGCAGCGCCGCCACCTCGGCCCTCACGGGGTTGATGAAGATAGCCACATGTAAGACAATAGGCTTTGGGGGGAACCGGCACAACCCTCTAGGGGTGGCCTATCACATATATATATATAATGAGGTGGTATACAACGTTACAATATACACATGTAAATACAGTCTAACACCCTCCCTCAATCTTAGCCACTTTCTAATGAATCTAGAAGGATAAGATTGCGCCTGCAAGTCTCAAACTGTGGCAAAGGCAATGGCTTGGTGAAGATGTCAGCAAGTTGATCCTTGGAAGAAATAAACTTGATCTGTAGTTGCTTCTGAGAGACACGTTCACGCACAAAGTGATAGTCAACTTCAATGTGTTTCGTTCGGGTATGGAATACCGGATTTGCAGAAAGGTATGTAGCATCGATGTTATCACACCAAAGAACAGGAGGCTGTGACTGGGGTATACTTAACTCCTGAAGCAAGGACTGTACCCAGATGATCTCTGATGTGGCATTGGCCACAACCTTATACTCAGCCTCAGTACTGCTACGCGAGACAGTAGCCTGTTTCCGAGCACTCCAGGCAATCAGGTTAGAGCCAAAGAAGACAACATAACCCCCCGTGGATCGCCTGTCATCCGGATTGCCAGCCCAGTCTGCATCAGAATATGCTGAAAGACAACCAGAGTCAGACGGCCGAATATGCAAACCATGAGCCACCGTGAAACGAATATAGCGCAAAATCCGCTTAACAGCAGACCAATGAGTGTCACGGGGTGACTGCAGATACTGGCAGACTCGGTTAACAGCATAGGAAATGTCTGGTCGCGTGATCGTCAAGTACTGGAGCCCACCAACAATACTCCTGTACTCTGTCGCATCAGAAGAAGAAAGAAGCACACCATCAACAGCATTGAGCTTATCAGTGGTAGACATGGGTGTAGTCGTCGGTTTGCACTTAAGCATCCCAGCTCGCTGCAACAAATCCAGAGAGTACTTCTTCTGCGTCATAACAAGGCCAGCAGCACGAGAAGTAACCTCCACACCAAGAAAGTAATGAAGCTTCCCAAGGTCCTTGACCGCAAAATTAGCACCAAGTGAGCGAACAAGCGCAGTAGCAGCCGACTGAGAGGAGCTGACCAAAATGATATCATCTACATAGACCAACAAGTACATAGTAACCTCAGGCCTTTGAAGAAGAAACAATGAGGAGTCAGCAGTTGATGATGCAAAACCATGAGCACGAAGAGCCATTGCAAGACGAGCATGCCAAGCACGAGGAGCCTGCTTCAGACCATAAATTGCCTTGGACAGACGACAGAGATGATCAGGGCGATCCGGATCAGAGAAACCCGGAGGCTGGCGCATGTAAACCTCCTCCGCCAAGACACCATGAAGAAAAGCATTTTGAACATCAAGCTGACGAAGAAACCAACCTCGAGTAACAGCCAGAGAGAGAAGAAGTCTGATGGTAGTAGGCTTGACCACTGGACTGAAGGTGTCTTCATAGTCAAGTCCAAAACGCTGTCGAAAACCACGAGCAACCAGACGAGCCTTATAGCGCTCAATGGACCCATCAGAATGCCTCTTCACTTTGAAAATCCATTTGGAATCAATGACATTTACCCGTGATTGTGGAGGAACAAGAGTCCATGTCTGATTACGAAGAAGCGCTTGATACTCCTGCTCCATGGCCTCTCTCCAATGAGGAATGCGCATAGCAGCTTGATACGTGCGTGGCTCAGAGGATGGATCTGCGAGAGCAGCAGACATGCACGCCGCTAACCAAGCAACTGTGCCATCGTGACGTTGCTTAGGCTGAAAAATGCCACTCCGACTGCGCGTATGTGGACGTAGAGCAGCAGCAGGAGCCGGCGGAGGCGAAGGTGACGGAGACGTGACGGTCGCCGGAGATGCAGGAATCACCTCAGGCGAGCTCGGGACAGACGACTCCGGGCTGCATGGCGAAGACTGGCCCGACGACAGGGGCTCAGAGGCCATGGGCGAACCGAGAGTGGGCGAGGCCAGCTTCGGTGACACCGGCCCAGATGGCCTTGGCGAGGCGAGAGCAGGCGAGGCCGGCCCTGGTGAGAAGGGCCCAGACACCCTGGGCGAGGCAGGGGCGGGCGAGGCCAGGCCTGGTGATGACTGCCCCGACGCCCTGGGCGAGACGGGGACCGAGGAGGCCGGCCCAGTCGGCGGGGTTGCAGGGCGCGATGATGGCGAAGGCAGCCCAAAAGCCAGAGGCGACCGGGCCAGGACGTCGATCGGCCGTGCATGAGCACGGAAACCGAGGCCATGCAGGGGCGCCATGTGCTCCTCATGCACAACAGAAGGTGCCGAGGATGAAGGCGATGGCGACGAAGAGGAAGATGGCACTTCCAGAATCTCCAAACGAGCCCCACGACCAGTGCCTGCACCATGGTTAGGCAACAATAGAGGAGAATATGCAACATCATCAAATTGGTCAGAAGCAACAGAGGATGAATGCATGACAGGTGGCTCGGTAGTGGACACAGGGAGTTTGGCAAAGGAAAAAACATGCTCATCAAACACAACATCCCGAGAGATGTAGACACGATTAGTGGGCACATGAAGACATTTGTATCCTTTATGAAGAGAGCTATAACCAAGAAAAACACACTTCTTGGAACGAAACTCGAGCTTACGCTTGTTATATGGACGGAGATGGGGCCAGCAAGCACACCCAAACACCTTGAGAAAGGTGTAGTCCAGTTGTTCATTAAGGAGAACTTCAATGGGAGTCTTCATATTCAAAACACGAGTGGGAGTACGATTGATGAGAAAACATGCAGTGGTGAAAGCATCACTCCAAAAACGAAACAGAACAAATGCATGGGCCAAAAGAGTCAGACCAGCTTCAACAATGTGACGATGCTTACGTTCTACTGAACCATTCTGCTGATGTGTATGTGGACATGCTAAACGGTGAGTGATCCCAAGCGACTGAAAGAAGGAGTTGAGGTTGCGATACTCGCCACCCCAGTCCGACTGAACATGAACAATTTTGTGCTTGAGAAGGCGTTCAACATGTTTTTGGAACTGAACAAAAATGTCAAACACATCAGATTTACGTTTGATAAGATAAAGCCAGGTAAAGCGGCTGTAAGCATCAACAAAACTGATATAGTAATTATGACCACTAACAGAAGTCTGAGCAGGACCCCATACATCTGAAAACACAAGTTCTAAAGGATGTTTCACCTCACGACTGGACTCCGAAAAAGGAAGTTGATGACTCTTCCCCTGCTGACAAGCATCACACACTGCTACATCTTTATTACTAGACACACTAGGAAGCTCATGACGACGCAAAACATGCCGGATAATAGGTGTGGCCGGGTGACCAAGACGAGCATGCCACTGTGACGGAGATACCCGAACTCCACTGAAGACGCGAGCGACGCCAGGATGCTCCAGACGATAGAGACCTTGGCAGAGCCGCCCACTAAGAAGAATGTCCCTCGTGCCCCGATCCTTAATAAAAAGATCAAAAGGATGAAATTCACAAAGCACATTATTATCACGAGTGAGTTTAGGAACTGAAAGAAGATTACGTGTCACAGATGGAACTCGAAGAACATTGCGAAGTTGAAGACTCCTATTGGCATGTCTAGTGAGAAGTGATGCTTGACCAATATGAGAGATGTGCATACCTGCTCCATTGGCGGTGTGGATCTTGTCGGAGCCATGGTAGGGTTCACGAGTGTGAAGCTTCCCCATCTCACTGGTCAGGTGCTCTGTCGCCCCAGAGTCCATGTACCAGTGGGGATCAATGGAGTAGGACTGGGTGTGTCCCTGTGGCTTCTGAGGCGGCGGACGATCAGCCATGGCGACCTGACGAGCAAAGTTGCGTGTATCCTTCCCGTCATTGCCGAGACCAAGAAAACCCCGCTGGAAGCGCTTGTGACACTTCGAGGCCCAGTGCCCATCGCGACCACAAAGCTGGCACACACGTGGACCGCCAGCCCCTGGTAACGTCGCAGTAGGAGGAGGGGCCGAGGCGGGTGGTGGTGACTGCCCCGAAGGAGCCCTGGATGAAGCAGAGGAGCGACCACCCTTGGTGGCGGCGTTTGCCGAGAGGGCGCCGTTGCCCCTGGATCGGCGCGTCTCGACTCGTTGCTCAGTAAGCAGGAGGCGTGAAAAGACCTCGTGTGCTGGCATGGGCGTGGAGTTGCCCCTCTCATTGATGATCTCGACTAGGGCGTCATACTCCTCATCAAGACCATTGACAATAAACGAGTTGAACTCGGAGTCGGTGAGGGGCTGTCCAATGGAGGCCAGCGTGTCGGCGAGACTCTTGACTTTGTTGTAGAACTCAGTGGCGGTGGAGTCAAGCTTCTGAAGGGAGGCGGCATCCAACGGCCTCGAGAGAAGTGCCGCGAGGGAGGCCGGCAGAAAACCGGTGGCGGTGGAGCCGGACGCAGCGGCGGACGTCATAGCAGTCGGGCGACGGCAACGGCGGGCGCGGCGGCGGCGGCGGCGGTGGTTTAGGGTTTTTAGGCGGAAGCGGACGTAACCTAACGTGATACCATGTAAGACAATAGGCTTTGGGGGGAACCGGCACAACCCTCTAGGGGTGGCCTATCACATATATATATATATAATGAGGTGATATACAACGTTACAATATACACATGTAAATACAGTCTAACACCACATCGTCAGCATATAGCGACATGCGGACGGATGGCACCCGCCCCCCAAGCCTTGATAATATGCCCATGTCAACGGTCTTCGAGATGAGTTGCTGGAGCGGTTCCATTGCGAGGACAAAGAGGAACAGTGAGATCGGATCACATTGCCTGAGTCCCCGACGGTGCCGAACTGAGGGGCCAGCCACCCCATTGATGAGCGTGCGCGATGAGGCCGAGGATAGAAACATTGAGGTCCAGTCGCACCACCGCTACCCAAACCCACATGCCCTCATCATGTCAATAAGGTAGGTCCAAGACACCGTGTCAAACGCTTTAGCTATGTCGAGCTTAACCAGGAGCATCGGCCTGTTAGTACGGTGAAAGTGCCTAGCCAGACCCTGAACAAACAAGAAGTTATCCTGGATGCACCGGCCCTTGATGAACACGCTCTGTGCCGGCGCAACAAGCTCATCCGTCCTCTTAGCCAGCCTCGTTCCGAGCACTTCAGTGAAAAGTTTAATCACACTATGCAGGAGACTGATCGGCCGGTAGTCCGCCATCGACACGGGCATGTCCACCTTTGGCAGGAGCACATTGTGCGCCCCATTCACTCTGTGCATCCCGGATGCGTTGGCACCATAAAGTTGCTGGAAAGCCGACAACCAATCATGCAGGATGATGTCTGATGCTGCCTTGTAGAACGCCCCAGAGAATGCCTTTACAATGACTTTCATGGTATGCAATATATACCACTCACCCCTGAAAGTATTTCTATTACTATATTATAGTCGTTGAGTCCATTGTAATAAGTTTGCACTAGGGACTCCACAATGCCACCGCCGATCCTGTCGTATGTAGACACTCGTGCCACCTAGTAATTTGCCGTTATGTATCTGCACTGAGAATGCATCCTTAATGTGCCAAAAAATGATGCTATCATGGTTTACTTTCCCCTTTTGTAACTAGTTTCATCTGCACACTTAGTGAAGAAAAGGGTGATTATGGAAAAATTGCAATGTTGGCTGGCCAGAAAACTATGGGGGTGGAGTTGACACGACCACACAAGCTATGCAACTTTAGTATTTCTTCTTGTAAGTAAGTAAGTGCTATCCATAAATGAAAGGTGCCACTTCTGCTATTCTGACCCCGAGCTCACATGCACGTGGGCGAGCAGTAAAATCTAAAAAAAAGAATAAAAGTGTTTGAAAAATTCTGACTTTTTTTAAAACAAACATTGATGAGAAGCATTTTGGAGCATTGTTTTTCTCCCTAGATCTCCATGAATGTCATTCCATCACGGAAATTGCACGCATGTGAAACGCTCATCACTGTTTATGAAAAACCCGTTTTTATATTGTTTTATTCATACGCGAATCTGGCAGAGAGGGGGGGAGGGGGGAGGGGTATTTGTTGCCCTTTACCACTTTACGTTTCGGTAGGGGTTAACCCATGGCACGACACCATTTTTCTTCAATAGTTGTTTATGTTGGAGGACAAGTATCATATAATCACAAATACATAGTGTATTAAGAGATTTTTTTTACTAAAGATGGCACTCTCTCCGTAAACTAATATAAGAGAGTTTAGATTACTACTTTAGTGATCTAAATGCTCTTCTATTAGTTTACAGAGGTAGTATATTTTATGTTTATGCTTTTTCAATAACTTTTATGGTATGTGATATATTTTTTACTCAGCTATATATAGTTATACCAAGTTCAAATTATAGGCTCCATAGTGCCCCATTTTTTTGCACGGGTCCATAGTGCCACTGTTGGCCCTGGGTAAGAATTGGATTACAAATGCCGTCTCGGTGAAAACCATTCAAGATCATAGATCCATCACTATATTCTTTCAGTTTGGAGCCTGTGATTGCGGACGCACTCTTGCATAGAGAAATGCTACGTATTTTCATTTTTTGTAAATGTGAGCACCTCTGCAACACTAGAAAGGCGTTCTTCATCCACTGCAAAAAAGAAAATAAAAAAGAAAGACATTCTGGATAGTAGTGCATTTTTGTCGGTGAGACCCGTGAACCCATGACCAAACGAGCGGTTTAAAACTCTTGCCAGGCACGTTTTTGAACGGAATTCAAACGCTTCGAACAGTTCGGGAGCATACCTCCTACCAGGCTACCACTGACGCTAACAGGTGATAATGAAAGCTCCATCGACACAAATCGAAACAGAGGCCTCCCCAAAGCATCTCGAATCATGCACACTTGCATAGATATTTCTACTACTACTACGTGCCGATAGCCGTATGCCCGTATGGTTAGGAGCAACAGGGAGCACGTTAAAACTAACACGCGATCACACACTGCTCTGCGGAGTGTCTTGATGGCATGGCGAACTGTGGCGTGGCAAGCGACAGGCAGAGCCCTGTCGCCCGTCAGACTCACCATCTTCTTCTTCTCAAACTCGAATTGAAGGCCGGTTCGTTAGTGCGTAGCCGGTGTAGATCCATGATGACGATTAATAGTAGTAGGACGGGACGGGAATGGGATGGTCGATCATTGGCTCGTCTTTGTGTATGCTCGCCAAGTCTCCGGCTAGCCTGGGCTAGACAATGGAATTCCGAACTATAGCTAAGAATCGTTCTTTAAATAACGCGAATAGAATCTCATCAAGGAGGAAAAAGAGAGGGCGAGCACCCAGCTATGCCAAGTGTCATGTGCAGGTTGGCTGTGATGGAAATGTTCCTTTTCTTTTTGAGATTTTTTTGTTTTTCTTCTAAAAGAAAGCAAGGCTTTTTTTCTTTCTTTTTTGAGATGGATGTAAGAGCCACTTGTCATTTTCTCCATGGCTGAGGTGAGGAAGTTTTTTTTTTGTTTTTTTTTGTGAGATGAATGCGAGTTTTTTTTTATTCTTTGAGATAGAGAAACAAGAGCACACCTTCATATCAAGGCGCACAATCGCATGTCCAAACCACTATAATAGTACTCCATCTATCCCAAATTTTTTGTCTTAAATTTGTCTAGATACGGATGTATCTAATACTAAAACGTGACTTGATTCATCGTATTTAGACAAATCTAAGACAAGAATTTTGGGACGGAAAGAGGGGAGTAGTATAGTACAATGGTACTGCAATTCTCAACAAGCTATACGGACTACTTATGTGCCAATTATAATGGTATGTAGACCACCCCCCTCCCCGCCCCCTCCACACACACATTTGTTCCTCATTTTTCTTCTCCAAGCTCAGCTTTTCATATTCATCATTTAAATAATTTAGAGATGATACTACACCGCAAAAAATTGAAATATAAACATCACAATTTAAACACAAACATTATCAATTTATGGTGTAAATTTAAATTTATTTTATTTCGAGATACTCTTCTATTGGTTTCCATGATGCACTCACATATGCTCCACTAGATTGTTGATAAGTTGTCGCTGCGCTTCTCAATCAATGTTGTGGAAGGTCGATAATCTCTTCGATGAAGTCAACTTCAATATTACGTGCACCCAAGCCCTCATCCTTCATAATCATGTTGTGTGTGATCGCATAACAAGTCATCACCTTCCACAATGCCTTTGCACCCCACATTTTAGTAGGTCCATGAACAATCACAATACGTGCTTGGAGCGTTCCAAGTACCCTCTCCACGTTCTTTTTCACACCTTGCATTTTGGCAAAGAGTGACTTTTTGTTACCTTGTGAGTTAGAGATTGTTTTGACAAATGTGCCCATTGAGGCTTTGTCCTCGGCATTAGGTTCTCTAAAATACCATTTTCCAAACACCATCATCATTGCAACGGCAAATCTGATCACATGCTTCGAGGCATCCGAATGTACACATCAATGGCGCCAAGAATGGACCATATGCAACCATCTGATATCGGTTGTGCATTTATGAGAGAAGAGAACCTAAGTAGCCCAGTGCAATCCCTCTTCAACATCAAGTAATCCTCGTAGCGCTTCACACTCTCCACAATGCGCAAGAACATATTCAGGTGCATCCAGAATTGATGCCGAAAGAAGCCATCGTCAAAGGTTGATTCAACTTCAAAGTAGCTGCCGTAGAGATCAACATGACCCATTGCCCTAAGTCGACTAAGAAATTGATGTCGGGGCCTACATAGAATCCTTCAAGTTGTGAATATGCTCCTCTTCCTTCTCCGTTTCTTAAAGAACACTCTACACCATTATAAATTCATCCTCTGAATCCATCATGTTCCTTGCGATTGAACAACAAATCCATACCCCATGTTATGTTCAATCTTTTTCACCGAACGCATGGTGTGTGTTGTGTACGACATGGAAGTCATTGCTAGAGGGACATACCATGATGGTGGAGGGGAGTGTTGGGAGATAGAGGTGAGGTGGGACGTCGAATGCGAGGTGGAGAGATGGGAGGACCGACCCAACGACAACCTCTAGGTGGGAGGGCTCGGTTAACACCAGTGACGAGGAGAGCAATCGCGTCATGAAGTCGGCCTTCGAGTTGCAGCGGCGTCTTGGTGGAGCGGCCCGACGATGATAACTAGGTCAGGGTGGACAGTGGTGCAGACGAGATTGACAAAGAAACATGAGAGAGAGGACCAAGAGTGAGGTGTGGGGTTTGACGGTGGAGCCGGGTTGTCCACGACTCAGACATCCCCTACTTCTCTCCTTATTTTGGAATTTTTAGAGCATCTACAACCGGACCTAGCTAAATTTGGCCCAAAATGTCTGCGGCCAGTGACTATTTAACACTCAAATATCCGATGTCATAACAGGGTACCTCATTTGTAAATCATCAAATTCATACAATCACATGCAACGTATAACCTAATCTAAATCTTCGCTGGTGACCGTCCTTATTGTTCCCTCGGTGTCCCTGTCTGACGGCCGTGAGACCCGCGAAGTGAAGGTCTGGTCACCGGCGAGGTAGAGTAGGACATGGGACACGGACTGTCCCACATGAGACATGAGGCGTCACCGTCTCCCATAACCTACTCTTTCTCATCGGAGCCTGATGCTACCTTCCTTAGATTGCGACGCTAGGTGCCTGCATGCAACTCCGCCTTCGTGGCCTCCGTCTCGAGGGCTGTCATGGCCACGCATGCCTTGCGCCTCGCATGGCGGACATGCCTCGCGATATTAGCATGTGGTTCGTGGGTATGCCAACATTGACCTCCGACCCGGAGCCGGACGACGCGGGGACGATGGGACAACAAAGGGGTTGCGCCTCCAGGCAATGGTCATCGCTCCCGGCGAGGCCGTAGCCACACGCCTCCTGCCACCAGCCTCGGCGGATCCAAGCACCATTTGATGCAATGGATTCCCGCCTGATCTAGTCAGACCGCGATCGGGCACACTCCTCCCGGGAGTGACGGAGAGCCATACAGACGACCATCTCCTCCTCGACCCCGCATGGGACGAGGTCCCAGTCGACGGATCCACACATCTCAGAGTTGGATCCACTGCCGGCCATGCGGAAGAACCCGACAAGAGCTTGAGGACGGAGTGGAGTGGCTAGGGTTTGATTTGGAGTGCGGATAGGGATGAATATATGTGAAACCATAGTGGACCGCATCCCCATATCCGGGTATGGGGCTCCAATCAGCCCGGGCTTTTGGGCTGCGTTTTGGTGCGGCGGGTCGGGTGAATTTTTACTGTGGAGGCAGGTCGCCCGGGTGTTCGGAACGGATACGAGGCGTCCGGTCATAGATGCCCTTAAAGCAGGGGATTCGGAACAATTAGGGAAGGTTTAGACTTTTGGAGGACCTTTTCTCCGGACGAGAGAGAGGGCGAGTGGGAGAGGATCGGGTGCATTGTGATGCGACAGAAGCAACGAGACGAGGGAGAGGGAGAGCATATTTGCGTGTGTGGAGCGAGGGAGCAGGGGGGAGGGAGCGCATTGCGTACGGAGAAGGAGAGGAGGGCGCGTACGGTACGGGGCGGTGGATGGGATGGTATTTCGGGGTAACGGCCGTGTTAGCCGGGGCAGCTCCGCCACTTGCCGGGCCGCCGCGCGCCACTCCGCCCGAAATATGTTAACCTTTGTTCGGTCGAGTCTCTCCCGCGCACTATATATCGTCTCATGATCCTCGTCTCCGGCCACAATTAATAGTAACCGCTCCCCCCGCAATACCTGCCATTCCCCCCCTCCTCCACCATCGATCTACTCTCCATTACTTTCTCCCTCCCTCCCTCGCTCTGCTCGACTAGATCGCTCGATCAATCGATCTTCCTTTTCTTGGTTGGCTGATTGGTTTCATCGTCCTCTGTGACGAAGGCGCTGTCGTCGTTGATGGATTGATGGATTGATCGATCGAGTGCTGCAGCAACTGGTCAATAGGTCTGTTCGTGGGTCGTCTGCTCAGTTGCATCGCCATCGCCTTCAATTCCACTCGTTTTCAAGCCCCGTTGATCGGATCAAAGGGGCCGGGATTAACCTGACCTAACCTCGCGACCGAATTCCCCTCCCCACTTGACGTCCGTCCACCGGCCGTGTCCATCGCAACAAGGAATTCTTCTTCTTTGCACCTCGTATCCTATTCCTACATAGCGGGCTCGGTGGCGGTTCGCGTACGTCATCCTCGGGAGAATTGACAGTTGTGATTCATAGCGCGCGCGCGGGCGCGGGCGATCGAGGCGAGCAAGGCGGCATGGGGGCCGAGCACCACTCGCCGTCGTCGGCCAAGACCTCCCCTCGCGGCTCCGGCGTGGGTGGCGGGGGCGAGCAGTACTCCCCGTCGACCAAGTCTCCGCGCGGTGGTGCCGGAGGCGGAGGCGAGCACTACTCCGCGTCGAGCAAGTCCCCGCGCGCTGGCGGCATCGGCGGTGTCTCGTCCTTGCTCCCGAGCGGCGGCGTGTCGTCCCTGCTGCCGAGCGGCGCGGTGGCGACGCTGCTCGAGAGCAGGTGGACGCTCTCCGGCGCCATCACCGTGTTCCTGTTCCTCGCCGTCACGCTCACCGTCACGACGTCGTCGTCGTCGCTGTCCCCCGTCTCGGCCTCCTTCTTCTCCTTCCTCCCGGCCGGCCGCGCCGCCCTCGTCGAGCCGCCGCAGGCCCAGCAGCAGCCGCAGGCCCCGCCGCCGCCTCCGCCCGGCGCCGGCGTGCCGCGGCTGGCGTACCTCGTGTCCGGGTCCAAGGGCGACCTGGACCGGCTGTGGCGCGCGCTGCACGCGCTCTACCACCCGCGCAACCTCTACGTGGTGCACCTGGACCGCGAGGCGCCCGTGGGCGAGCGGCTGGAGCTGGCGGCGCGGGTGGCCAACAGCACCGTCTTCCGCCGCGTCGGCAACGTGGAGGTGATCCGCCGCGCCAACATGGTGACCTACCGCGGGCCGACCATGGTGGCCAACACCCTGCACGCCTGCGCCGTGCTCCTCCGCCGCAGCCGCGACTGGGACTGGTTCATCAACCTCTCCGCCTCCGACTACCCGCTCATGTCCCAGGACGGTACGCGCCTCATTTTTTCCCCAGCAAAACTGTTTAAAATATTGCCATCTCATCTATCCATAAACCATAATCGAATCCGCTGACCAACCAACCGCAGATGTGCTGCACGTATTCTCGACGCTGCCGCGCAACGTCAACTTCGTCGAGCACACCAGCCGCCTCGGCTGGAAGGAGTGAGCGCCCTCCCCTCCCCTTCTTCCCCCCCTCCGGCCGGCGATCCACGGCGGCGACTGACCGTGGCTTGGCTTGATGTGCAGGGGGCAGCGCGCGCAGCCGCTGATCGTGGACCCGGGGCTGTACGCGTCGAAGAAGCAGGACATCTTCTACGCGTCCGGGCGGCGGGAGCTGCCGACGGCGTTCCGGCTGTACACGGGGTCGGCGTGGGTGGCGCTGACGCGGGACTTCGCCGAGTACGTGGTGTGGGGGTGGGACAACCTGCCGCGGACGCTGCTCATGTACTACGCCAACTTCGTGTCGTCGCCGGAGGGCTACTTCCAGACGGTGCTCTGCAACGCGCCCCGGTTCGTGCCCACCGTCGCCAACCACGACCTCCACCACATCCAGTGGGACGTGCCGCCGCGCCAGCACCCGCACGCGCTCACGCTCGGGGACATGGACCGCATGGTGCGCAGCGACGCGCCGTTCGCGCGCAAGTTCGCGCGCGACGACCCCGTGCTCGACGCCATCGACGCCCAGCTGCTGGGCGGCCGCGGCGGGAACGGCACGGCAGGGGCGGGGATGTTCGTGCGGGGAGGCTGGTGCGGCGAGAACGGGGACTGCGAGGGCGCCGCCGGCGACGAGGACTGGGTGCTCCGGCCCGGGCCCGGCGCCGAGCGGCTGCGCAGGCTCATGGACCGGATCGTCAGGTCGGAGGCGTTCGCGAACCGCCAGTGCAAGTAGCTAAGGTCGGCTTGACATGGTCGGTCGTGCGTGCAAGCCAGGTTAGCGTCATGCATGCACTGTGTGGTGTGCTCGTTTCCTTCGACGTTTGTACAAAATCATGCATCAGGGCGTACATACCGTATGGCATACATACATACATAGAGCGAGAAATATAGTAGAGAGCTTCGTGGTACATTATTGGTTTTATTACGGCACTCATCTCTGGTTTGCTGGTGTATGGACTCAGGAGGAGGAAAAATGTTTAAATGTTTTAACTGATCCATCAATCACCCATTAGATGGACACATGTTGTTCCTCTTCTTAATCACATTTTCAGTAGTAAAGAAAGGTGGTTCAGTCAATGTGGTCATGGGAGTTTCTTGCTCCAGTTAATGCTGGGTCCAGATAAAATCCTGTGCAAACTTCTCCCGGAATCAATCGAAGGATTCGATTAAAAAACACGTACAGATGATGTGAAGTAAACAAGTCTGAAGACTGAAACTGATGCCGGAGTCCGACCGTCGTCTCGCAAGAAAAACAGGATAAAGGAGACCTCGACTCTGAACTCTTAACGCTTAAGCAAGCAGCAGGGTTGCTGTCGGAGATGAGCAGTAGAAAAAACAGGTGGAGGATGTTGGCGATCACCGCTTCTCGAGCTTTCGATTGATTGCCCGATCGGTGCCATGGCAGCACCTGGACCGTAGAAGCACACATCTTGCCGTTAGGAGACAAGACCATTACGAGTGGTCTACGGAGACCAGGCAGCACCGGCTACCAATAGAACGCCCAAATCTTATCGTTCCAAGATACGCCCGCCGGCCGACCCGCCGTAAGCAAATTTCAACAATTTCGTATGGTCCCCTTGAGATTTTGACGTTTTAAGTTGGATGTGCCTCAAGCCATGGGCGCCAGTTGCCAAACTAGTTTCCGGAATTATAGATAAATAGAAGGAGGTGTTCTTGCGATCATCTCTTTACTTAAGTTCAATCAGTTATGCCAACCAACCTGTGGTTGAATGGTTGGAAGGACAGTGGTATTCCAAGCCCACCGAGGTTCAAATCCTGCCGCTCACATTATTTCAAGATTTCCGATGGTGCGCGTTCGTAGGAAGTGACGTTCCCGTCGTGGTAACTTCGTCAGTCTCAAGATGATATGCCGGCTCAGTCTTTCGGAAGGGTCCGCGTATGTGTGTTCATAGGGATGAGCGCGTATATATGAGCGTCTGCATCTGTACCGTGTTCTAAAAAATCAACCAATTACCTAAATAGTCTCCCAAACAGCAGTGTGGTTTCTCCCTCCTTCCTTCGACGCCGTTGATGAGGAACCCGCCTTCTCCTCTTCGATGTCATCTTCCCCCTTCCTTCGCCTCCACCTCGGCCAAAACACATCATATATTTCTTCCTAAGCGTGAATGAGGAACATGGCTTATATTTCCCTAACCATGTCTTGCACTCCATTCGCTCTCCCTCGAGCATTGACATTTTTAAGTTGGTTGTGTCTCAATCCATGGGATCGGGAGGAGCTCTTGAGACCGTTTTTTCTTGAGTTCGATCGATTACCTAAACATATTCAAATGACTATACATATGGGAAAGTATTTCGAGAAAAATAAAAATGTAAGTTAAAGTCGTGATTCAGGGAAACAAAAATACTTGGGACTTCCACATTTAGGCTTCCCAACGTCTCTGGGAAAATCATATAGTCACCTCACCCCCTCCCCCCTTCTCCCGCACCCTCGGCAAGGAACCCTCCTTTCTCATCTCCAACATCATCTCTCCTCCTTTCATCGTTTTTCCTTTCCCCTAGACCGTGCCTCAACATTTCCTATACTATGTCTTGCTCTCCATTCGCCCTCCCATTGCCTTAAATAGCAACAACACCACCAGGTTCTCATCTTCTTCCACAAACAACCTCTCGAGCTCAATTCCCGAACTTGCTCCGCCTTTCTGCTAGCTTATGGTGAGAGTAGTGTCCCTCAACATAAGCATGTGGTGCCTGACTTCCGCTTCTGCATACATGTACATCGAAATAAGTGTGTCAAAGTCGCTAGAACAACGTGTTGGAAGCTTCAGGGGAAGGCAACTAAGGCTTTCAATGTGAGAGTTATTAAGGAGGGCTATTGGGAGGAAAGAGATGATGCAAACATTGTGTAAATGAAGATGACGACCTTGCATTCAAAATGTGGCTTCAAAGGAGTTTGGGTGACTAGAGGAAGTAGATGCGAAGCTAAAGATAATTAGTGGTGGAACAATGATGTCCAAAAGGCTATTACGAAAAAGAAAGAATATCTTGGATGCCTACACCTGGATAGGGGTGCATGCAACATAGAAAAGTACAAGGTGGTGAAGACACCACAAAGTCAACTATGAATGAAGCAAGGGGTCAGGTGTAGCGCCTCAGTGTCGGCACTATGCAAATCTAGCCACCTCCTCTAGCCTGCACATAATATCGATCCTAAGGTGCCACCTTCATCCAACATACAGGTGGGAACATGCACACATGGAGCAGTCAATATCACAACACAAGTCACAAAATAATTCACAACAACAGTGAATGTACATATACAACAAACTCCGATGAGTCAAATTAATGAATGAACACAACAAGGGTCTTTCGACCAAGATACAACTCACAACGGAAGATAATATACCTTAGACGGTTAAAGAATACAAATGCCTTAAGAAGGCTTTAAAGAAAAGCAAATGGCATCCATATCTCTGACGAGTCCACTGTTAGTGGGATAACCAGACTAATGTCATCCTTCAACATACTTGTTTGCAGAAGCTGCAAGTTTTGTTGAATAGCAAGGGTGAGTACATGATGTACAACACAAGACTTACATCAGACAGAGCATCTCTAACCAATCTCTTAAAATTTAGCCCCTTATATGGCCCTTTATCCTTTAACTCCTCATATTTGCTCCGCTAAAAATATAGTTCCTAACCGATCTCTTACATTTAGCTCCCTAAAAAAATTACACAAATTTGAACATCAATAGCTCAGTTGAATTAAACTACATTGCAAACATGCACATAACCATACATAGCACAATTAGGTTCAAACTGCATTGCATAATATGAATATAAACTACATTGCATACATTATTCGTCTTCCTCCACCGCTATTTGGGACTTGGTCTTCACCCAATCCATGTCGCCCGAGACGAAGACATAGGAGTATATCGACCAGGGGGTGAATGGGAGATTCAAAAAGTCATGTGAATGTTATGAACTGGTCCCAAACACAGCATCAGAAATAAGGTTCGGTAGAGATGAACTTAAACAAGAAAGTTATTGAGAAACAAATCTATCGAAGTAGGAAGCAATAAAGGTTCGAGCATAGGATATCACGGGTTTGACAATAATGATGGTAATGCAACATGTGAACAAATGAAGTAGCATGAGATAAAACAAGGTATGAATTACGAAGGAAAAACACGAGGAAGAATAATGATGAGGTTAATGAAAGCGACACAGGGAAATCACACCAGTCTTAATAAGATAAGTGCGAAGAGAAATTTATATGACTGGGATGACTAAATTGAATGATGAGAATGCAACATGATGAGCAATGAACTTTAACTGATGGGAACGACAGAGATGACAGAAACAAATGATATGCAACAGTCAATGATTGATCAGATAAACCATCATCACAGAGCACAAAAGTAACTGCTGAAGGTACTGCAGTAAAGTAAAGTGAACCAATGGTGCTCGATGGCGACAGATGGATTTGGTAGACCAATTCGCCATTCTACCAAAGGATTACGTCTGGTTGGAGGGGTTGTGATTTAACACAGAAGATAAACTCTCTCTCGCCCTATTCTCCTCCAACTCGGAGCTAATCAGACTTTAGTTGATTTCACTCGTGGTAGATACTTGTCGGCGATCTCCAAACCTTCGACGGACATCTTCGCGAACCACAATGATTCCTGGTTGTTGAAGATCTAGCTCGGTGAAGATAATACCTCTTCTACACTCGAGCCGACACCTATCCGTCTAGAGAGTATGCAACTCTCAAGAGTAATAGGTACAACAACTCTTAACTCAGAACTACTGTGATGCTCAACCACTGTCTAAGTCTGGGCTCTTGATTTTTCTCTCGGTGGATCTTAAACTCAAATCATTCGGAAAGGGGATGCTCAATCAATCTTCTCCTAAATCCTAAGCAGAGCTGCCAACGAGAAACATTGGAGCGGGGTGGCTATATATAGCTGCAGCCTTCCCTGAAGGAAAAAAGACCAAATTGGACATGTGGAGCAGCCCATGGCCGACATGAGTCCAATGGTCGGAAATTGAGCACAGCGGTAACATTCCTTGCGGAGCAAGTAATGCTAACTCCTTAGTTCGAAAGATATCTCCTGCAGCACAAAGAAGAACGTCTACTGCTGGCAGGTAATCATTCGAAACGTAAAGAGATTTCTCTCAATCTTGCATGGGTTTTGGGCTAAGCATCACAGCGGATCTAAGCTTCGAGAACCTTGATACGTCTCCATTGTATCTACTTTTCCAAACTGTTTTGCCCTTGTTTTGGACTCTAATTTGCATGATTTGAATGGAACTAACCCAGACCGACATTGTTTTCAGCAGAATTGCCATGGTGTTATTTTTGTGCAGAAATCGAAGTTCTTGGATTGACCTGAAAATTTACAGAGAATTTTTGTGGAATATATAAAAAATATTGGCGGAAAAATATACCAGAGGGGGGCCACCCAGGAGCCTCAAGCTCTGGGGGGCGCCCACCCCCCTAGGGCGCACCTACGAGGCTTGTGGGCCCCCTGGAGCTCTGGCAACCCTAACTCCAACTCCATATATACCTATTCATGGAGAAAAAAAATAGAGAGAAGGAATCATTGTGTTTTACGATATGGAGCCATTGCCAC
This sequence comes from Triticum aestivum, assembly GCF_018294505.1. Lineage (NCBI taxonomy): Eukaryota > Viridiplantae > Streptophyta > Magnoliopsida > Poales > Poaceae > Triticum > Triticum aestivum. The sequence goes on from NC_057800.1 coordinate 115,664,596, forward strand.
CTCATGTTCTTCATCGGGAGGGCTAATTTGGAGTCCGTTCGGGGCTCCGGAGGGTGGAATCTGTCGCCATCGTCATCATCAACCTTCCTCCATCGCCAATTTCATGATGCTCACCGTCGAGAGTGAGTAATTCCATCGTAGGCTTGCTGGACGGTGATGGGTTGGATGAGATTTATCATGTAATCGAGTTAGTTACGTTAGGGTTTGATCCCTAGTATCCACTATGTTCTGAGATTGATGTTGCTATGACTTTGCTATGCTTAATGCTTGTCACTAGGGCCCGAGCCATGATTTTAGATCTGAACCTATTATGTTTTCATGAATATATGTGTGTTCTTGATCCTATCTTGCAAGATTTAGACACCTATTACGAGTTATGATCCACATACCCCAAGGTGGCAATTATTGGGATTCTTTTCGGTGATTACCTTAGTTTGAGGAGTTCATGTATTCACTAAGTGATAATGCTTTGTTCCGATTCTCTATTAAATGGAGGCCTTAATATCCCTTAGTTTTCTTATGGACCCCGCTGCCACGGGAGGGTAGGACAAAAGATGTCATGCGAGTTCTTTTCCATAAGCACGTATGACTGCTACCTCTTGAGCATGTGTTGGTTTCCCCTTGAAGAGGAAAGGATGATGCAGCAAAGCAGCGTAAGTATTTCCCTCGGTTTTTGAGAACCAAGGTATCAATCCAGTAGGAGATCACGCGCGAGTCACCTCGTACCTACACAAACAAATAAGAACCTCGCAACCAACGCGATAAAGGGGTTGTCAATCCCTTCACGGTCACTTGCAAGAGTGAGATCTGATAGAGATAATAATAATAAGATAAATTTTTTGGTATTTTTATGATTTAAATTGAAAGTAAAGATTGCAAAATAAAATAGATTGGAAACTTGTATGATGGGAAATAGACCGGGGACCATAGGTTTCACTAGTGCCTTCTCTCAAGATAGCATAAGTATTACAGTGGGTGAACAAATTACTGTCGAGCAATTGATAGAATTGAGCATAGTTATGAGAATATCTAGGTATTATCATGTATATAGGCATCACGTCCGTGACAAGTAGACCGACTCCTGCCTGCATCTACTACTATTACTCCACACATTGACCGCTATCCAGCATGCATCTAGAGTATTAAGTTCATAAGAACGGAGTAACACTTTAAGCAAGATGACATGATGTAGAGGAATAAACTCATGCAATATGATATAAACCCCATCTTTTTATCCTCGATGGCAACAATACAATACATGTCATTTCCCCTACTGTCACTGGGATCGAGCACCGCAAGATTGAACCCAAAGCTAAGCACTTCTCCCATTGCGAGAAAGATCAATCTAGTAGGCCAAACCAAACTGATAATTCAAAGAGACTTGCAAAGATAACCAATCATACATAAAAGAATTCAGAGAAGATTCAAATATTGTCCATAGATAATCTTGATCATAAACCCATAATTGATCGGATCTCGACAAACACACCGCAAAAGAAGATTACATCGAATAGATCTCCAAGAGAACTGAGGAGAACTTTTTATTGAGATCCAAAGAGAGAGAAGAAGCCATCTAACTAATAACTATGGACCGAAGGTCTGAAGTAAACTACTCACACATCAGCGGAGGGGCCATGGAGTTGATGTAGAGGCCCTCCGTGATCAATGCCTCTCCGGTGGAGCTCCGGAAAAGGCCCCAAGATGGGATCTATTGGGTATAGAAGGTTGCGGCGGTGGAAATAGGGTTTCGTGGTGCTCCTGGATGTTTTCGGGGTATGTGAACATATATAGGAGGAAGAAGTAGGTCGGTTGAGCCATGAGGGGCCCACGAGGGGGGAGGGCATGCCCCCTACCTTGTGGCCACCTCATTGGTTGCTTGACATCCACTCCAAGTCCTCTAGATCACGTTTGTTCCAAAAATCACACTCCCGAAGGTTTCATTCCGTTTGGACTCCGTTTGATATTCCTTTTGTGCGAAACACTGAAATAGGCAAAAAACAACAATTTGCACTGGGTCTTGGGTTAATAGGTTAGTCCCAAAAATAATATAAAAGTGTAAAATAAAGCCCATTAATATCCAAAATAGATAATATAATAGCATGGAACAATAAAAAATTATAGATATGTTGGAGACGTATCAATGACTATAGACGGAATTGAAGGGTAACGTAGCATGCAATTTCAAAAAAATTCCTACGCTCACGCAAGATCTATCTAGGAGATGCATAGGAACGAGAGGGGAAGAGTGTGTCCAAGTACCCTCGTAGACCGAAACAGGAAGCGTTTGACAACGCGGTTGATGTAGTCGAACTTCTTCTCGTTCCGACCGATCAAGCACCGAATGTACGGCACCTCCGAGTACATGTTCAGCTCGATGACGTCCCTCGAACTCTTGATCCAACAAAGTGTCAAGGAAGAGTTTTGTCAATGATAACCCACAAGTATAGGGGGCTGCAAAAGTTTTTGAGGGTAGAGTATTCAACCCAAATTTATTGATTCGACACAAGGGGAGCCAAAGAATATTCTCAAGTATTAGCAGCTGAGTTGTCAATTCAACCACACCTGGAAACTTAATATCTGTAGCAAAGTAATATGATAGTAGTGGTAACGGTAGCAAAAGTAATATTTTTGGGTTTTGTAGTGATTGTGACAGTAGCAACGGAAAAGTAAATAAGCGAAGAACTATATATGAAAAGCTCGTAGACATTGGATCGGTGATGGAGAATTATGTCGGATGCGATTGATCATGTAACAGTCATAACATAGGGTGAAATAGAAGTAGCTCTAGTTCATCAATATAATGTAGGCATGTATTCCGAATATAGTCATACATGCTTATGGAAAAGAACTTGCATGACATCTTTTGTCCTACCCTCCCGTGGCAGCGGGGTCCTATTGGAAACTAAGGGATATTAAGTCCTCCTTTTAATAGAGTACCGGACCAAAGCATTAACACAGTAAATACATGAACTCCTCAAACTACGGTCATCACCGAGAGTGGTCCCGATTATTGTCACTTCGGGGTTGCCGGATCATAACACATGGTAGGTGACTATAGACTTGCAAGATAGGATCAAGAACTCACATATATTCATGAAAACATAATAGCTTCAGATCTGAAATCATGGTACTCGGGCCCTAGTGACAAGCATTAAGCATAGCAAAGTCATAGCAACATCAATCTCAGAACATAGTGGATACTAGGGATCAAACCCTAACAAAACTAACTCGATTACATGATAAATCTCATCCAACCCATCACTGTCCAGCAAGCCTACGGTGGAATTACTCACGCACGGCGGTGAGCATCATGGAATTGGTGATGGAGGAAGGTTGATGACGACGATGGCGACGGATTCCCCTCTCTGGAGCCCCGAATGGACTCTAGATCAGCCCTCTCGAGAGAGTTTAGGGCTTGGCGGCGGCTCCATATCGTAAAACGTGATGAATCCTTCTCTCTGTTTTTTCTCCCCGAACACGAATATATGGAGTTGGAGTTGAGGTCGGTGGAGCACCAGGGGGCCCACGAGGCAGGGGGCGCGCCCCCACCCTCGTGGACAGGGTGTGGGCCCCTGGCCTTGATTCTTTCGCCAATATTTTTTATTAATTCCAAAAATAATCTCCGTTGATTTTTAGGTCATTCCGAGAACTTTTATTTCTGCACAAAAATAACACCATGGCAATTCTGCTGAAAACAGCGTCAGTCCTGGTTAGTTCCATTCAAATCATGCAAGTTAGAGTCCAAAACAGGGGAAAAAGTGTTTGGAATAGTTGATACGACGGAGACATATGAGTCAACATGACGGCATGGTGACGGTGATGGTGAAGTGATCCGCGAGGGCTTCGCCTAAGCACTTGAATATGATCGGAGGCGTAAATTGTGGAGGGGGCGCCGCACACGGCTAACAATGTTTGTTGTGTGTTATAGCGGTGCCCCCTTCATATATATAGGTTGGAGGGGAGGAGAGGCAGCCAAGGTGGCGCCCCAAGTAGGAGGAATCCTACTTGGGGTCCTCCCAATTCGGCCTCCCCCTTTCCTATTCCTATTCGGAGTAGGAAGGGAAGAGAGGGAAGGGGGAATCCTATTCCTTTTTTTCCTTTCCTCCTTCCCCTTTTCTACTCCAATTTTGCCAGCCCATATGGGAGGGGTGGACCAGCCCTTTAGGGGCTGGTCTGGCCCCCTCTTGGCCCATTAAGGCCCATGTAGTTGTCGGGGGATGCCCGAAACCCCTTCTGGTGACCCGATATGCACCCGGTACCCCCGGAACACTTCCGATGTCCGAATATCATCGTCCAATATATGAAACTTTACCTCTCGACCATTTAGAGACTCCTCGTCATGTCTGTGATCTCATCCGGGACTCCGAACAATATTCGGTCACCAAATCACATAACTCATATAATACAAAATCGTCATCGAACGTTAAGCGTGCGGACCCTGCGGGTTCGAGAACTATGTAGACATGACCGAGACACCTCTCCGGTCAATAACCAACAGCGGAACATGGATACTCATATTGGTTCCCACATATTCTACGAAGATCTTTATTGGTCGTACCATAATGACAACATATGGTATCCCCTTTGTCATCGGTATGTTACTTGCCCGAGATTCGATCGTGGGTATCTTCATACCTAGTTCAATCTCGTTACCGACAAGTCTCTTTACTCGTTCCATAATGCATCATCCCGTAACTAACTCATTAGTCACATTGCTTGCAAGGCTTATTATGATGTGCATTACCAAGAGGGCCCAGAGATACATCTCCGATACTCGGAGTGACAAATCCTAATCTTGATCTATGCCAACCCAACAAACACCTTCGAAGATACTTGTAGAGCATATTTATAATCTCCCAGTTACGTTGTGACGTTTGATAGCACACAAGGTATTCCTCCATTATTCGGGAGTTGCATAATCTCATAGTCAAAGGAATATGTATAAGTCATGAAGAAAGCAATAGCAATAAAACTTAACGATCATTATGCTAAGCTAACAGATGGGTCTTGTCCATTGAGGGAGTCCTGGATTAAGGGGTCCACGGGCGTCCGGACTATGTAACATGGGCCGGACTACTGAGCTATGAAGATACAAGAAGATTTCTCCCCGTGTCCGTATGGGACTCTCCTTTGCGTGGATGGCAACCTTGGCATTCGGATATGTAGATTCCTTCCTTTGTAAACCGACCTTGTACAACCCTAGCCCCCTCCGGTGTATATATAAACCGGAGGGTTTAGTCCGTAGAGACAATCACAATCATACAGGCTAGACATCTAGGGTTTAGCCATTACGATCTCGTGGTAGATCAATTGTTGTAATTATCATATTCATCAAGATCAATCAAGCAGGATGTAGGGTATTACCTCCATCAAGAGGGCTCGAACCTGGGTAAACATTGTGTCCCCTGTCTCATGTTACCATCGACCCTAGACGCATAGTTTGGGACCCCCTACCCGAGATCCGCCGGTTTTGACACTGACATTGGTGCTTTCATTGAGAGTTCCGCTGCGTCATCACCAGAATGTTTGATGGCTCCATCAATCATCTACAACAATGCTTCCCTGGGGGAGGTTTTCCTCCCCGGTCAGATCTTTGTATTCGGCAGCTTCGCATTGCGGGCCAACTTGTTTGGCCATCTAAAGCAGATCGACAGCTACGCCCCAGGTCACCAGATTAGTTTTGGAAACTTGGATTATGTCGCTGACATCCGAGGAGACTTGATCTTCCAAGGATTCACGACCCCAACCTCCGCTCTGGCCTTAGAGCCGGAGTGCGTCGCCAGGTCCAAAGACGGGATTTCTAAACCCGCCGGACTATTTGTGGCCACTAAGCCCAGTACAGGAGAGCCGAAGGAAGCAGTGTCGCTGGCACCACCACAAAGCCAGACTCTTCCCCGGACACTGGCTCCGAGTTCTCGGAGTCTACATCATGTGAGCTCGGCCAAGGAATCCCCTTCTCGCCGTACTCCACGGATTCTCTTCTCCCTGGCGAAACCCCGCCTTTAAGTGAGGCTCTAGACTTGATGTGATCCCTCGTCATTACGAAGGATCAATGTCCAAACTACGCCCAGCCTGGACTAGGGGCTGAGAACGAGGAATTTTACGTCCCACCCACCACCCACTTCATTGCCACTATCGAGGACTTAACTGACATGCTCGATTACGACTCCGAAGACATTGACGGTATGGACGACGATGCCGGAGAAGAGCAGGCCCAAAACCCGCCGTTCATCAGACGCTAGACGACCACCTCTTCGTATGGTGTGTACATGGTGGATACACCCAAGGAGGGTGACGGCGATAATGAGAAAAATCCAGTAGATGATAAACCTCCCGAGATACAACCAAAACACCAACGACGCCGCTCTAAATCACGCGCAACAAAGACAGCAATAACGACACGAGAGACAACAATACTCCGGACGATGCCGAAGACCAATAAAACCCCTTCGAGCAAAACTCTGAACATGATGATCGGGAGGATGGGCAAGTTAGCCCTGATGAACAGGCTGCAAACGAAGACTCGGAGGACAGTGATTACCTTCCACTCTCTGAGGATGAGGTGAGCCTCGGCGACGAAGACTTTATCATGCCTGAGGAACCTCTCGAGCAGGAGCGCTTTCAGCACCGACTAATTGCCACTACAAGGAGCCTGAGAAACAAGCAGCAGCAGCTTCAAGCTGATCAAGATCTGCTCAACGATAGGTGGACTAATGTCATGGCAGTCGAGGAATACGGCCTCGAGCGCCCAATCAAAAGTTACCCGAAGCGTAAACTGCTACCCCAATTTGACGATGAGGCCCTCGAGCCCGCGCCATTAGCGCGTAATGCGGCTGACCGACCACCTCGTGGCCGGGACAAAATGGTAACTAAACCGAACACCAGCCCATACTACCTCGCCATAAAGGTAGAGACATAACAACTCGAGGATATACATATGACCTGCGGCAAGACCTGGACAATAGAGCAAGTCAGACCAGATCAATCTAGGGATCGCGGGGGCTGCTACCTCTTGAGCATGTCTTGGTTTTCCCTTGAAGAGGAAAGGGTGATGCAGCAAAGCAGCGTAAGTATTTCCCTCAGTTTTTGAGAACCAAGGTATCAATCCAGTAGGAGACCATGCGCGAGTCACCTTATACCTACACAAACAAATAAGAGCCTCGCAACCAACGCGATAAACGGGTTGTTAATCCCTTCATGGCCACTTGCAAGAGTGAGATCTGATAGAGATAATAATAATAAGATAAATATTTTTGGTATTTTTATGATATAAATTGAAAGTAAAGATTGCAAAATAAAATAGATTGGAAACTTGTATAATGGAAAATAGACCCGGGGGCCATAGGTTTCACTAGTGGCTTCTCTCAAGATAACATAAGTATTACCGTGGGTGAACAAATTACTGTCGAGCAATTGATAGAATTGAGCATAGTTATGAGAATATCTAGGTATGATCATGTATATAGGCATCACGTCCGTGACAAGTAGACCGACTCCTGCCTGCGTCTACTACTATTACTCCACACATCGACCGCTATCCAGCATGCATCTAGAGTATTAAGTTCATAAGAACGGAGTAACGCTTTAAGCAAGATGACATGATGTAGAGGGATAAACTCATGCAATATGATATAAACCCCATCTTTTTATCCTCGATGGCAACAATACAATACGTGTCATTTCCCCTACTGTCACTGGGATCGAGCAACGCAAGATTGAACCCAAAGCTAAGCACTTCTCCCATTGCAAGAAAGATTAATCTAGTAGGCCAAACCAAACTAATAATTCAAAGAGACTTGCAAAGATAACCAGTCATCATAAAAGAATTCAGAGAGGATTCAAATATTGTTCATAGATAATCTTGATCATAAACCCACAATTTATCCGATATCGACAAACACACCGCAAAAGAAGATTACATCGAATAGATCTCCAAGAGAATCGAGGAGAACTTTGTATTGAGATCCAAAGAGAGAGAAGAAGTCGTCTAGCTAATAACTATGGAACTGAAGGTCTAAAATAAACTACTCACACATCATCGGAGGGGCCATGCAGTTGATGTAGAGGACCTCCGTGATCAATGCCCCCTCCGACGGAGCTCCGGAAAAGGCCCCAAGATGGTATCTCTTGGGTATGGAAGGTTGCGGCGGTGGAAATAGGGTTTCATGGCGCTCCTGGATGTTTTCAGGGTATGTGAACATATATAGGAGGAAGAAGTAGGTTGGTTGAGCCACGAGGGGCCCACGAGGGGGAGGGCGCGCCCAGGGGGGTAGGCACGCCCCCTGCCTCGTGGCCACCTCGTTGGTTGCTTGACGTCCACTCCAAGTCCTCTGGATCATGTTTGTTCCAAAAATCATGCTCCTGAAGGTTTCATTCCGTTTGGACTCCGTTTGATATTCCTTTTCTGCGAAACACTGAAATAGGCAAAAAAACAACAATTTGGGCTGGGCCTCCGGTTAATAGGTTAGTCCCAAAAATAATATAAAAGTGTAAAATAAAGCCCATTAACATCCAAAGCAGATAATATAATAGCATGGAACAATAAAAAATTATAGATACGTTGGAGACGTATGAACATCCCCAAGCTTAATTCCCGCTCGTCCTGGAGTAGGTAAATGATAAAAATAGAATTTTTGATGTGGAATGCTTTCTAGAATATTCTTTAATGTATTTTTCTCTATTGTGGCATGAATGCTCAGATCCGAAAGAATCAAGATAAAAGTTTATTGTTGACATAAAAATAGTAATACTCCAAGTATGCTAATCAAGCGATTATGTCTAATCAAAATACCATAGCCAAAGAAAACTTATCCCTACAAAGTCATATAGTTTGGCCATGCTTCATTTTCGTCACACAAAATTCTCTCATCACGCACAACCCCGATGACAAGCCAAGCAATTGTTTCATACTTAGCCTTTTCAAACTTTTTCAACTTTTATGCAATATATGAGCACGAGCCATGGACATATCACTATAGGTGGAATAGAATATGATGATTGAGGTTGTGCGAGAAGACAAAAAGGGAGAAAGTCTCACATTAACGCGGCTAATCAATGGTCTATGGAGATGCCCACCGATTGATGTCAATGCAAGGAGTAGGGATTGCCATGCAACGGATGCACTAGAGCTATAAATATACGAAAGCTCATCAAAGAAACTAAGTGGGTGTGCATCCAACTCGCTGCTCACGAAGACCTAGGGAATTTGAGGAAGCCCATCATTGGAATATACAAGCCAAGTTCTATAATGAAAAATTCCCACTAGTTTATGAAAGTGACAACATAGGAGACTCTCTATCATGAAGATCATGGTGCTACTTTGAAGCACAAGTGTGGAAAAAGGATAATAACATTGTCCCTTCTCTCTTTTTCTCTCTTTTTTGTTTGGGCATTCTTTTCTTGTTTTTTATAGCCTCTTTTTTTTGTTCGGAGTCTCATCCCGACTTGTGGGGGAATCATAGCCTCTATCATCCTTTCCTCACATGGGACAACGCTCTAATGATGATCATCACATTTTATTTTCTTAAAACTCAAGAATTACAACTCGATACTTAGAACAAAATATGACTCTATGTGAATGCCTCCGGCGGTGTACCGGGACTGCGATGAATCAAGAGTGACATGCATGAAAAATTAAGCATGGTGGCCTTGCCACAAATACGATGTCAACTACATGATCATGCAAAGCAATATGACAATGATGATGCGTGTCATAATAAATGGAACGGTGCTACCTCTTGAGCACTGCGTTGGTTTTCCCTTGAAGAGAAAAGGGTGATGCGGCAAAGTAGCATAAGTATTTCCCTCAGTTTTTGAGAACCAAGGTATCAATCCAGTAGGAGATCACGCTCAAGTCCCACGCACCTACACAAACAAATAAGAACCTCGCAACCAACACGATAAAGGGGTTGTCAAGCCCTTCACGGCCACTTACGAGAGTGAGATCTGATAGATATGATAAGATAATATTTTCGGTATTTTTATGATAAAGAGAAATAAAGATGCAAAGTAAAACAAACGGCAAAGGAAATAACTAAGTATTGGAAGATTAATATGATGAAATATAGACCCCGGGGCCATAGTTTTCACTAGTGGCTTCTCTCAAGAGCATAAGTATTACGGTGGGTAAACGAATTACTGTCGAGCAATTGATAGAATTGAGCATAGTTATGAGAATATCTAGGTATGATCATGTATATAGGCATCATGTCCGAGACAAGTAGACCGAAACGATTATGCATCTACTACTATTACTACACACATTGACTGCTATCCACCGTGCATCTAGAGTATTAAGTTCATAAGAACAGAGTAATGCTTTAAGGAAGATGACATGATGTAGAGGGATAAACTCATGCAATATGATATAAACCCCATCTTTTTATCCTCGATGGCAAAAATACAATACGTGTCGGTTCCCTTTCTGTCACTGGGATCGAGCACCGCAAGATTGAACCCAAAGCTAAGAACTCCCATTGCAAGAAAGATCAATCTAGTAGGCCAAACCAAACTGATAATTCGAAGAGACTTGCAAAGATAAACCAATCATACATAAAAGAATTCAGAGGAGAATCAAGTATTGTTCATAGATAATCTGGATCATAAACCCACAATTCATCGGATCTCGACAAACACACCGCAAAAGAAGATTACATCGAATAGATCTCCAAGAAGATAGAGGTGAACTTTGTATTGAGATCCAAAGAGAGAGAAAAAGCCATCTAGCTAATAACTATGGACCCGTAGGTCTGAAGTAAACTACTCACACATCACCGGAGAGGCCATGGAGTTGATGTAGAGGCCCTCCGTGATCAATGCCCCCTCCGGCGGAGCTCCGGAAAAGGCCCCGAGATGGGATCTCTCGTGTACATAAGGTTACGGTGGTGGAATTAGGTTTTCGTGGTGCTCCTGGATGTTTGGGGGTACGTGGATATATATAGATGGAAGAAGTACATCGGTGGAGCAATGGGGGGCCCATGAGGGTGGAGGGAACGTCCAGGGGGGTAGGCGCTCCCCCTGCCTCGTGGCTTCCTCTGTTGTTTCCCGAAGGTTTCATTCCGTTTGGACTCCGTTTGATATTCCTTTCCGACGAAACCCTAAAATAGGGGAAAAAACAACAATTTGGGCTGGGCCTCCGGTTAGTAGGTTAGTCCCAAAAATGATATAAAAGTGTAAAATAAATCCCATTGACATCCAAAATAGATAATATAATAGCATGGAGCAATCAAAAATTATAGATACGTTGGAGACGTATCAAGCATCCCCAAACTTAATTCCTGCTCGTCCTCGAGTAGTTAAATGATAAAAGAAGAATTTTTGATGTGGAATGCTTTCTAACATATTTCTCAATGTAATTTTTCTTTATTGTGGCATGAATGTTCAGATCCGAAAGATTCAAGATAAAAGTTTAATATTGACATAAAATAATAATACTTCAAGCATACTAACTAAGCAATTATGTCTTCTCAAAATAACATGGCCAAAGAAAGTTATCCCTACAAAATCATATAGTTTGGCTATGCTCTATCTTCACCACACAAAATATTTAAATCATGCACAACCCCGATGACAAGCCAAGCAATTGTTTCATACTTTTGATGTTCTCAAACGTTTTCAATCTTCACGCAATATATGAGCGTGAGCCATGGATATAGCACTATGGTGGAATAGAATGGTGGTTGTGGAGAAGACAAAAAGGAGAAGATAGTCTCACATCAACTAGGCGTATCAACGGGCTATGGAGATGCCCATCAATAGATATCAATGTGAGTGAGTAGGGATTGCCATGCAACAGATGCACTAGAGCTATAAGTATATGAAAGCTCAACAAAAGAAACTAAGTGGGTGTGCATCCAACTTGCTTGCTCACGAAGACCTAGGGCATTTTGAGGAAGCCCATCATTGGAATATACAAGCCAAGTTCTATAATGAAAAATTCCCACTAGTATATGAAAGTGATATCATAGGAGACTGTCTATATGAAGAACATACTGCTACTTTGAAGCACAAGTGTGGAAAAAGGATAGTAGCATTGTCCCTTCTCTCTTTTTCTCTCATTTTTTATTTGGGCCTTCTTTCTTTTTTTGGCCTCTTTCCTTTTTTTTCGTCCGGAGTCTCATCCCGACTTGTGGGGGAATCATAGTCTCCATCATCCTTTCCTCACTTGAGACAATGCTCTAATAATGATGATCATCACACCTATTTTTGTCGGAGATGTGGGCCACGGGTAGGCTAACCCGAGCCCCAGAACCTTTCAAGACATCCGGGCAGGCTGCACTCCTCAAGACCCCAGGACGAAGAGCCGCCTTCTGAGAACTCGGCGGCAAGGCGACCAACTGCCCACTCGCGGCCGAGTCCCGGGGATGACTTCAGGATAAGCCGACTCCTGACTGGCGACTTCCAGAGAAGCCGGCTTTGGGGAGTCGGCCCGCGACTCCAACAAACCCCATATCCTCATCGGGAGGGACAGGACCGGGGACTGGCTACAGTAAAGCCCGCTCCCGCCCCTTACCAGGGGCAGGCATGGCTACAACACGCTGTACCCGGAGAGATCTCCGTGCGGCGTGGCACTGTTGCCGTGCTGGCCCTGACATCAGCGCCGAAGGACCGAATCTTGCACCCACGACGGCTTGTCTGTACGACACTGGGGCGGCGGGTCCCATCAGCCAGTGGGACCCCAGGGGACGGCAAGTGTGCCACCAGTCGGCCCTCGAGACTCAGCCAGACCCTCCCTCGGGGCCCACGCGCCATTAATCAGATGTGACAGAGAGTGGCAATAGTGATCGCCCGCCAGGCGGCGGGGCTGTTACCACGACTCCATGACCAAGCCCGTGTCATCAGAAGCACGGCTACAGTAATCAGCAACCGGCAAGACCCGCCCGCGGCGGACGCGGCCTGTCGGCTCCATACCTAGCCAGTCGGCGGGGCCCACCAGTCAGCGGGCCCCAACAGTCGGCGGAGAAGACGGAGGCCGGAGGCACTGACGGCTAGGCCCGCGTCCAGCCGGATTACCATTGTACCCCTGGTGGGTAGGCCTATATAAACCCCCCAGGGCACCCATGCAAAGGGTTGGAATCCATTAGCTCTAGACCAGATCATATAGGAGGGAGAGAGCTAGCCTTGCCCTCTCCTACCTCCAGGAAACATCTCAGGGAGCAATCGTGTAAACACTTTGCCATAGTGATCATGCGGAGACCCCGTAGAGCAGCAGTAGGGGTATTATCTCCCCGGAGAGCCCTGAAGCTGGGTAAGATTCGTCGGCGTGCATGTCTACGCCTCATCCCGTTTCCAGGCACCGGCGACGTTCTACTCGCCCCCACCATGATAAGCCATCCTTTGGCATATGTCGCACCCAACCCCCGACACTTTTACTTACAACTCAAGAATTACAACTCAATACTTAGAACAAAATATGACTCTATGTGAATGCCTCCGGCGGTGTACCGGGATGTGCAATGATGCATGAGTGACTGATGACCCACAAGTATAGGGGATCTATCGTAGTCCTTTTGATAAGTAAGGGTGTCGAACCCAACGAGGAGCAGAAGGAAATGATAAGCGGTTTCCAGCAAGGTATTCTCTGCAAGTACTAAAATAAGTGGTAACAGATAGTTTTGTGATAGGATAATTTGTAACGAGCAACAAGTAACAAAAGTAAATAAGGTGCAGCAAGGTGGCCCAATCCTTTTTGTAGCAAAGGACAAGCCTGGACAAACTCTTATATGGTGTAAAGCGCTCCCGAGGACACATGGGAATATCGTCAAGCTAGTTTTCATCATGTTCATATAATTCGCGTTCGGTACTTTGATAATTTGGTATGTGGGTGGACCGGTGCTTGGGTGCTGCCCTTACTTGGACAAGCATCCCACTTATGATTAACCTCTATTGCAAGCATCCACAAATACAACAAAAGTATTAAGGTAAACCTAACCATAGCATGAAACATATGGATCCAAATCAGCCCCTTACGAAGCAACGCATAAACTAGGGTTTAAGCTTCTGTCACTCTAGCAACCCATCTTCTACTTATTACTTCCCAATGCCTTCCTCTAGGCCCAAATAATGGTGAAGTGTCATGTAGTCGACATTCACATAACACCACTAGAGGAGAGACAACATACATCTCATCAAAATATCGAACGAATACCAAATTCACATGACTACTAATAGCAAGACTTCTCCCATGTCCTCAGGAACAAAAGTAACTACTCAGAAAGCATAAACATGTTCATAATCAGAGGGGTATTAATGTGCATATAGGATCTAAACATATGATCTTCCACCAATTAAACCAACTAGCATCAACTACAAGGAGTAATTAACACTACTAGCAACCTACTAGCACCAATCCCGGACTTGGAGACAAGAATTGGATACAAGAGATGAACTAGGGTTTTGAGATGAGATGGTGCTGATGAAGATGTTGATGGAGATTTCCCTCTCCTGATGAGAGGAGCGTTGGTGATGACGATGGCAATGATTTCCCCCTCCGGGAGGGAAGTTTCCCCGGCAGAACAGCCCCGCCAGAACCCTAGATTGGTTCCGCCAAGGTTCCGCCTCGTGGCGGCGGAGTTTCGTCCGAGAAGATGGCTTATGATTTTTTTCCCATCGAAAGAGTCCATAGAGCAGAAGATGGTCACCGGAGGGCCACCAGGGGCCCACGAGGTAGGGGGGCGCATCCAGGGGGGTAGGGCGCGCCCCCACCCTCGTGGGTAAGGTGTGGCCCCCCCTGGTGAAGTTCTTGCGCTCAATGTTTTTTATATATTTGGAAAACATCATCCGTGAAGTTCCAGGACTTTTGGAGCTGTGCAGAATAGGTCTCTAATATTTGCTCCTTTTCCAGCCAGAATCCCAGCTGCCGGCATTCTCCCTCTTTATGTATACCTTGTAAAATAAGAGAGAATAAGCATAAGTATTGTGACATAATGTGTAATAACAGCCCATAATGCAATAAATATTGATATAAAAGCATGATGCAAAATGGACGTATCAGTGACATGTATGAAGAATTATGAACGGTTGCTTTGCTGCAAATACGCTGTCGACTACATGATCATGCAAGCAATATGACAATGATGAAGCGTGTCATTATAACGGAACAGTGGAAAGTTGCATGGCAATATATCTCGGAATGGCTATGGAAATGCCATAATAGGTAGGTATGGTGGCTGTTTTGAGGAAGGTATATGGTGGGTTTATGGTATCGGCGAAAAGTGGGTGGTACTAGAGAGGCTAGCAATGGTGGAAGGGTGAGAGTGCGTATAATCCATGGACTCAACATTAGTCATAAAGAACTCACATACTTATTGCAAAAATCTATTAGTTATCGAAACAAAGTATTACGCGCATGCTCCTAGGGGGATAGATTGGTAGGGAAAGACCATCGCTCGTCCCCGACCGCCACTCATAAGGAAGACAATCAATAAATAAATCATGCTCCAACTTCATCACATAACGGTTCACCATACGTGCATGCTACGGGAATCACAAACTTCAACACAAGTATTTCTCAAATTCACAACTACGCAACTAGCATGACTCTAATATCACCATCTCCATATCTCAAAACAATTATCAAGTATCAAACTTCTCATAGTATTCAATGCACTTCTATGAAAGTTTTTATATTATAGCAAATTTCCATGTTGTTCTAAAGGACTCTCAAAATAATATAAGTGAAGCATGAGAGAACAATAGTTTCTATAAAACAAATCCACCACCGTGCTCTAAAAGATATAAGTGAAGCACTAGAGCAAAAACTATATAGCTCAAAAGATATAAGTGAAGCACATAGAGTATTCTGATAAATTTCAAATCATGTGAGTCTCTCTAAAAAGGTGTGTACAGCAAGGATGATTGTGGTAAACTAAAAAGCAAAGACTCAAATCATACAAGCTCCAAGAAAAACACATATCATGTGGTGAATAAAAATATAGCTCCAAGTAAAGTTACCGATAGACGAAGACGAAAGAGGGGATGCCTTCCGGGGCATCCCCAAGCTTAGGCTTTTTGGTGTCCTTTAATTTTACCTTGGGGTGCCATGGGCATCCCAAAGCTTAGGATCTTTCCACTCTTTGTTCCATAACCCATCAAATCTTTACCCAAAACTTGAAAACTTCACAACACAAAACTCAAAATAGAAAATCTCGTGAGCTCCGTTAGCGAAACAAAACAAAACACCACTTCAAGGTTCTGTAATGAAATCATTCTTTATTTATATTGGTGTTAAACATACTGTATTCCTACTTCTCTATAGTTTATAAACTCTTTTACTAGCCATAGATTCATCAAAATAAGCAAACAACACACGAAAAACAGAATATGTCAAAAATAGAACAGTCTGTAGTAATCTGTAGCTAACGCAACTTCTGGAACCCTAAAAATTCTAAAATAAATTTCTGCACGTGAGGAATTTATCTATTAATCATCTGCAAAAATAATTAAATAAATAGCACCTTCCAAATAAAAATGGCAGCGATTCTCGTGAGCGCTAAAGTTTCTGTTTTTTACAGCAAGATCAAAAGGACTTTCCCCAAGTCTTCCCAACGGTTCTACTTGGCACAAACGCTAATTAAACACAAAAACACAACCAAAACAGAGGCTAGATAAATTACTTATCACTAAAATGGAGCAAAAATCAAGGAATAAAAATAAAGTTGGGTTGCCTCCCAACAAGCGCTATCGGTTAACGCCCCTAGCTAGGCATAAAAGCGAAGATAGATCTAGGTATTGCCATCTTTGGTATGCAATCCTTCAATGATACACCTATAACTCTTAGGAGTTTATTTCTTTTTGTTAATTATCAAAATCCTAGGCACAAAAACAAGAAAATCATTTGTAGCAAACGGTTCCTTAATGATAGCAAAAAGATTGGGATGAACACTTATTGATTTTAAATCCACATTTTCCTTACTAGACGATTCACCCTTATTTTTAGGAACATAAACAAGCTTGGAAATTTTAGTAGGAGGATTTGGAGTATTTTTAATGGAAGAAAAAGCGGACCCCAAGTTGGTGATAATTCCCTCAAGTTTATCGATTCTAGTAGAATCTTGATCTATTCTTTCATTAACTATGGGTTTCTTTTTCCTTCAATTTTTTCAGAGTAACTCCCACCTTAGATCCATATTGGGTAATTTGGTTGTGGATCTTTTTATCCAAATTCTCAATCAACTCTACAGTAGCAACTTTATTCTCAATAATTTCAAGCCTTTGCACCACATGTTCCAAAGTTATCATAGTTCCATTAACCAAAAGAGGTGGTGAGCCAAACAAATCTATCATAGAATTATAAGAATCAACAGTATGGCTACCCAAGAAATTCCCTCCGGTAATGGTATCAAGAATATATCTGTACCAAGGAGTAGCACCTACATAAAAATTGCGGAGAAGAACGGGAGTATATTGCTTCCTGGTAGATCTATTTTCAGCATTGCAAATTCTATACCAGGCGTCTTTTAGATTTTCTCCCTCCCTTTGTTTAAAATTAAGAACTTCATTCTCGGGAGACAACGGAGAAGATAGAGGACTAGCCATAATGACAAGGCAAGCAAGAAAGTGACCAACGGAAAAGAGAGGGCGAATAAAACGGCAAGGGTGGAGTGGGGGAGAGGAAAACGAGAGGCAAATGGCAAATAATGTAATGCAAGGGATAAGAGTTTGTGATGGGTACTTGGTACGTCTTGACTTGACAATGGCGCCATAAATAACTCATTGTCGGGAGTCAAATCTTGACTTAACTTAGCGCGAATCTCCCCGGCAACGGCGCCAAAAATCCTTCTTGCTACCTCTTGAGCACTGCGTTGGTTTTCCCTTGAAGAGGAAAGGGTGATGCACAAAGTAGCATAAGTATTTCCCTAAGTTTTTGATAACCAAGGTATCAATCCAGTAGGAGATCAAGCTCAAGTCCCACGCACCTACACAAACAAATAAGAACCTCGCAACCAACGCGATAAAGGGGTTGTCAAGCCCTTCACGGTCACTTACGAGAGTGAGATCTGATAAGATAATAATTTTGGTATTTTTATGATAAAGAGAAATTAAGATGCAAAGTAAAATAAATGGCAAAGGAAATAACTAAGTATTGGAAGATTAATATGATGAAAAATAGACCTGGGGGCCATAGGTTTCACTAGTGGCTTCTCTCAAGAGCATAAGTATTACGGTGGGTAGATGAATTACTGTTGAGCAATTGATAGAATTGAGCATAGTTATGAGAATATCTAGGTATGATCATGTATATAGGCATCATGTCCGAGACAAGTAGAACGAAACGATTCTGCATGTACTACTATTACTCCACACATCGACCGCTATCCAGCATGCATGTAGAGTATTAAGTTCATAAGAACAGAGTAATGCTTTTGTCGTGGAATTGTCAGGGCAGATGTCCTAGCAAAAAGACTTAGTCGTAGGGCCATCGCAACTAGGAAGCTTAAAGGGGTTAATCGGGACAAAGGACACGAGAGGTTTATACTAGTTCGGCCCCTTACGATGAAGGTAAAAGCCTATGTCTAGTTGTGTTGGAATTGCTGGGGTTTCGATGATCAGGGAGCGAATCTGCTTTGCCTGGCTTCGAGTTGTTGTTTTTCGTCCTAAGCCGCCGCCGGGTCGTCCCCTTATATAAACGGGTTGACGCCTGGCGGCCTACAGTGTCCCGGCCGGCTCATAAAACGTGTCCGGCTCGGTGACTTCTTTTATATGCCTTTCTTTACAAGACTTTCTCTACATATGGCGGTGCACAATATTGGGCCTTAAGCCACCTCTAGGCTTAGGCCTCCTACAAGTCTTAATAAACTATCACCTTGAACATTTACCGAGCTTCTTCTCGTAACTTTCCATTGGGGTTGATCCGGCACCTCCTGGGCGGGTCATACCTGGTAGCTATATCCCAAACAGTAGGCCCCAGGTTGACTCGAAATTTGTTCTTTGTCAATCTTCAACACTTAGACGAAATCCATCTTCCTCTCTCTGTAAAAACTTTGTAACCCGCCATGACGTCATCTTCTTAAAACACGAAAGCCTGCTATGACGTAATCTTCAATGGATCTTTATCTTTTAATGTCTTCCGAGAATCGAGGCGTCCGTTTAGCTGGATATTCATTATTTTGGTCTTCCTCAATTTTCACGCCTGCCTGTTCACTTATCCCCTTATAAATAGGCTTGGCCGATCCTTCTTCTTTCTTCTTCTTCCTTCCATCTTCTCGCTACCTCTCTTCCTCTCGAGCTCCGCCGCTGCCGTAGCACTCACTGTTGCCCTCAATGTCGGTCGCTGCATCACCCTGACCTTGTCCAGAGAACCGCGGTGACTCTTTGTAGTAGATCTGCACTTCGTAAGTTCCTTCTTTTTCACGCACTTAGATCTGTATTAGGGTTGTGAGTTCATCGGTGTTCTTTGCTGTTCATCACGGATCTTCTTGTAGTTCTTCCTCCGCAGCCTCTTCTGATCCAAAAAGGAACACATAACTCGTGCGGTAGTTGTTTTGCGTCCATTTTTTATACCAGTAGACCCCTTTTTTCTGTACAGATGCCTCATTATAACTCACGAACTCATCTGTACTAGATTTCCAGGTCTAGAATATTTTCTTTTCGGAACGGCCATTTGATCCAAAATAATAATGACAACTTAGTAAACTTGTTTGTGCCAACACTTAGCCATTTTATGTTTCTAGCATCCTTTGAATATCTTTATTCATGGCGTCTTATGACTCCGGGTTTCCTTTATATGTTATTAGCCCTTCTTTAAGCCGCTATGATTCATCTGTATCATGATCATGAACCTGTAATTTCATCAAATAAATTGAACCGGCAAATTACTTTCTTTTCAGCTTCCCCTTTTTCATCATGCCTTCAAAAGCACCGACAATCTGCAACTGGGTCCCCTCCACAGTAACTGAGGATAACTTGAAAGAGTTTGTCACCATTGGATTTTTGCCAGAGAAAAACTTTATGTCTTATCGTGCTCCTGACCCGGACGAGGAACGGCCTAATCCCAAAGACGGTGAAGTTATTGTCTTCACTGACCACATGAATCAGGGTTTTTCACCACCCAGCTCAAAGTTCTTCAGAGACGTTCTTCATTTTTTCAAACTTCACCCTCAAGATCTTGGACCCAATTCCATATCCAACATCTGCAATTTTCAAGTTCTCTGTCAGGTGTATCTTCAAGAAGAGCCGACTATGGAACTCTTCAGAGAGTACTTTTATCTGAACCGCTAGAATGAGTGTACCAATGGCCCTAGCTTGGAACTCGGTGGAATCTCAATTCAGCACCGACAGGGTCCCGTCTTTCCCTTAATAGTCTTACCGAGTCATCCCAAAGATTGGAATCAGACCTGGTTCTATTGCCAAGATACGTCTCCAGCCAATGAAAAACCACTGCCGGGTTATCGCGCGGAGCGTCTGGATTCCAAGTTTGTGCTCCCTGATAAACTTACTGCTGCTGAACGTAAGAATCTTATTCCATCTATTAAAAGTAAAAATGCCTTATTGGGGAATGGCTTAACCGGAGTTGACTTGATCTGTTGTTGGATCTCGTGGCGGGTCATCCCTCTAAGCCGCCGATCTAAATTGATGTATGAGTATGGTGGAGGCCCAAATGACTCTCCACGTCATAATTCTGTACAACTAACTAAAGAAGACATTGTTGCAATCTCAACCATCCTTGTGAACGGTAAATATGAGGACTGCAGTAAGGTTGGGTTAAACCCCTTCTGCAAACATAACCCAACACCAGAGGTGAAAAACCCCTGACCTCTTTCTCTTTTTGTGTTTTCCTCAGTAGTTTTAAATACTTGCATGACCTTTTATCATGTTTATTTGTTTACAGGCCAAATCCGACTTCTGGAAAGCCAAGTATGACCATGAAGCTGCCAAGAAGGCTAGAGCCACCGCCATAGCCGCGAGGAAGACGACCCGGAGGTCCAAGAAGAAAAGGAGCACTGCTTCGGACCTGTTAAAGCTTGACGATGATACTGAGTCAGAGGTAGCCCTTGACTCCCTTGGCCAGTTTTTTAATAACCTTATTGACACTGACTATTGCCAGGACGACACGGGGGCCAGCCAGGCCGTAGAAGAAGAGGTAACTATTTCCTCCGACTCAGCCCATTTGCCAAGACAGAAACTTCGACTGGTAACCTGGAAAGTAAGGTTTTCGCACCCTTTGGCTTATTTGGACCCTCATTTTCTTTTGAAAAAGCAGCAACATGAAAGGCGCCGTCAGGCCCGGAATAATGACGACGATGAACCGCCTTCCATTTTACAACAAACTCCTCGAAAGCGCCAGAATGAGGTTTCTTTCATCTTCATTTGTTGCTTTCATTAATGAATCTATTCCCTTGCCTCACTGACTTTATTTTACCTTTTACAGGAGGTTTCTCGCTCTTCTGGTGACTCATCTGAGACTCAGTTTCCGGCTTTCAAAACTGCTCCTGGATAAGGAAAAATCAGCTTTCCTCTGTATCTTTAAAAACTGCATTCTTATACTAATTGTCTCATAAAACTTTTCTTAGCGGCCAAGCCAAATCCAATAAGGCCAAGGTGATTAAGCCATCAGAAGACCCGAAGGTTCCTGCACCTGAGCCGACCATGCCAAGTCCTCCCTCTGAAACTAAAGCACCTGAAAACCCGGCTGTTCATACTCAATTGGATCCTCCTGAGTTGTCAGCCGATGAGATCACCCTTAATCCGACTATCACTGAACCATCTAGTTCAACTAACCTGCCAACAACTTCTAATACTGACGTGTTGATTACTGGTAGCCTATTTGTTGAACCGGGGACCCCCACTGTGTTAGCCCGGCACACTGCTAAGCAACAAGCCTTGGAGAAGCAGAAAGTGCGTTTTGATATCTCTCACTACACTCATCTGAATGCTAGTGACATACTATCTGGCTATCTCAGTCATGTTCATTCCAACCGTGAGTCGGAAATTGAGATGGTCAAGCAATTGCAGCTAAAATATTAGGTATGTTCTCCGGTTCACTTATACTCTGCCAGCCCCCAAGTCTTCAGATGATGAACCTGAATGATCTGTAGACTTTATGATATAGGTTGATACTTTCTCTCTAAGCTTTTTGAAAGTCCAACAAAGTAGTGTAAACTTCACCTATAGTCCCCAAGGACCAGCTCAATTTATCATAAATGAACCAGTACTTAATTTCATAACTGTCTTTTACTAGTCCAGTATTGCAATCCGGCTTAATCTTGAGAAACTTTCTGAATATCATGCATTAGCCCCCAAGTGCCAAGTGCTGTTACTTTGTAAAGCACTTGGGACTTGAAAAATATAAGAGTCATAAAAAATTGCTTTGGCAGACATTAGCCCCCAAGTGTCAAGTGGTATTGCGGTGCATAGTACTTGAGACTTGAACCCTTATAACTTGTACTTTAAGCCTTAACACACCTGTGTATGTTTCGTAGAATGCCCTATCTGAATTGAGCTCCCAATTAACTGATGCAAAGACCCGGCAGACGGATCAAGAGGCAGAAATCAAGACGGTTGACTCTAAACTCCAATTGAGTCTTTCTGAGACAGAAAAATTGAAGACCAGCTTGACTACAAAGAAGAAATCCTGGGCCGAAGAAAAGACGCTGCTAATACAACATGCTGAAACAGCTGAAGCGGCTCTTGAGGAGGTTACCACGGAGCTCACCGGCTTAAAGAACCGGGTGTCTCAAATGGTCTCCGCCAACTTTGGTAAGTCATATGTATTAATCACTTATACCTTCTTTTCACCCGGAATATAAGTCGCCTGTTGAGCCTTTGTTTAAAAACACTCTTAGGTCCACGAAGAAAAAATCTGAGCTAAGACAGTGTGACCAAATTGAAGGCGATTTATACCTTGGTGGAGCAATTGTATATTGGCGCTCAACGAGCACTTGCCACCATCTCCCCTGCCAACCAAGGACCCAATCGGTTGAGCGATGTCTTGAAGAAGTTGTCAATCTTACCCGCCAGGTTTCAAGGGGTCAAATGATCCTATGCCAGAGCCGGAGCCCTGACTGCCCTTAGCCGCTCTAAAGCCTGGGTGCCAGATCTAGACCCGGCGGATGTAGCTAAGGGGTACCCTACTGTCGGTATCAAAACCGGGGATCTTGGGTAGGGGGTCCCGAACTGTGCGTCTAAGGCGGATGGTAACAGGAGGCAGGGGACACGATGTTTTACCCAGGTTCGGGCCCTCTTGATGGAGGTAAAACCCTACGTCCTGCTTGATTATACTTGATAATATGGGTATTACAAGAGTTGACCTACCACGAGATCGGAGAGGCTAAACCCTAGAAGCTAGCCTATGGTATGATTGTATGTTGTCCTACGAACTAAAACCCTCCGGTTTATATAGACACCTGAGGGGGCTAGGGTTACACAAGGTCGGTTACAAAGGAGGAGATATACATATCCGTATTGCCTAGCTTGCCTTCCACGCCAAGTAGAGTCCCATCCGGACACGGGACGAAGTCTTCAATCTCGTATCTTCATAGTCCAACAGTCCGGCCAAAGGATATAGTCCGGCTGTCTGGAGACCCCCTAATCTAGGACTGCCTCAGTAGCCCGTGGCGTATTATGGGGTACACTTAAGCCCCTGGCGTATTGGTCGTACCAGAGTGTACGGGTGCTGAATGTCCTGAATGAACATATATATATATAAGAGGAATAGAGAATGCGATAATAGTCTAGTGCTATGCATTGTTTATTCAAAAAGGTGCGTAAAGCAGAATGATACAAGTAGTGCGATAAGCAGAAAGTAGGACTATTTGACATGTCCCCTCCAAGGGCAAGCTGAGGAATGGTATTTAAAGCAGGTATTTCACTCGTTGTCAGAGACCACCTGGGAGTTCCGTGGTGCGACGTAGCTTTCTGCCTCCTTGGTTGTTGCATCGTGTGTCCGGCAACCATACTGCCGGAGGGGTTTCTAGAGATTAAAGTCCTGAAAGAGAAAAAATAACAAAACAGGAAGCCCCTAGTGCGGTTGAGCCGCGTCTTGGGGCATGCCATAGTCGTGCCCCCCTCCCCACCTATGCCCATGGTATTTTTAATGCATAATTATGTACGCGTGGCACGGATTTCGCCATTTGGCTGGTAGTGGGGTGGGGGCCACATTGCTATGTGAGCTCGGAACGTGCCAGGCGGTCTTGTTGCTGATTACTCTGGGCGTGCTTGAAGGTGTCCGGGTCTTGAATCGCCGAACTGGTGGATTGCCTTAAGAGGTTGCTTTGCGCTTCTGCTGCGAGGGCTGCAGTGTGCTCCTCCGTGCGGAGAGAGTGCTCTGTGTTTCCATTGACTGTGATGACCCCCCGAGGTCCTAGCATCTTGAACTTGAGGTATGCGTAATGCGGTACCGCATTGAATCTCGCAAATGCGGTTCGCCCGAGCAGTGCATGATAGCCGCTGCGGAACGGGACTATATCGAAGATTAACTCCTCGCTTCGGAAGTTATCCGGGGATCCGAAGACCACTTCCAGTGTGACTGAGCCTGTGCAATGGGCTTCTATACCTGGTATGACGCCTTTGAAGGTCGTTTTTGTAGGTTTGATCCTTGAGGGGTCTATACCCATTTTGCGCACTGTGTCTTGATAAAGCAGGTTTAGGTTGCTGCCACCATCCATGAGGACTCAGTGAGGTGAAATCCGTCAATGATTGGGTCTAGGACCAGTGTGGCGAATCCGCCATGACGGATACTAGTGGGGTGGTCCCTGCGATCGAAGGTGATCGGACAGGAGGACCATGGGTTGAACTTTGGGGCGACTGGCTCCAACGCATATACGTCCCTTAGCGCACGCTTCCGCTCCCTCTTGGGGATGTGGGTTGCATATATCATGTTCACCATCCGCACTTGTGGGGGGAACTTCTTCTGTCCTCCGGTGTTCAGCTGCCGGGGCTCCTCCTCCTCATCGCTATGTGACCCCTTATCTTTGTTTTCGGCATTTAACTTGCCGGCCTGCTTAAACACCCAACAATCCCTGTTGGTGTGGTTGGCTGGCTTGTCGGGGGTGCCGTGTATTTGACACGAGCGATCGAGTATACGGTCCAAAATGGACGGGTCCGGAGTGCTTCTTTTGAATGGCTTTTTCCGCTGACCGGGTTTAGAGCCTCTGAATCCGACATTGATTGCCGTATCCTCGGTATTATCGTTGTTAATGCGGTGCTTGTGTTTGTTGTGATGTGACCTGCCATTGCCATCCTTGGTATCTGAAGTACCATGGTTCTTTGATATATTATTGCTGCGAGCTAGCCAGCTGTCTTCTCCTGCGCAAAAGCGGGTCACGAGTGTCGTCAGGGCTGCCATAGATTTCGGCTTTTCCTGGCCAAGGTGCCGGGCGAGCCACTCGTCGCGGATGTTGTGCTTAAAAGCTGCTAGGGCCTCTGCATCCGGACAGTCGACGATTTGATTTTTCTTTATTAGGAACCATGTCCAGAATTGCCTGGCCGATTCCTCTGGCTGCTGAATTATGTGGCTCAAGTCATCGACATCTGGTGGTCGCACATAAGTGCCCTGGAAGTTGTCAAGGAATGCGGCTTCCAGATCCTCCCAACAGCCAATGGATTCTGCTGGCAGGCTGTTGAGCCAATGCCGAGATGGTCCTTTGAGTTTAAGTCGGAGGTATTTGATGGCATGTAGATCGTCACCGCGGGCCATGTGGATGTGCAGGAGGAAGTCCTCGATCCATACCGCATGATCTGTTGTGCCGTCGTATGATTCCATATTTACGGGTTTGAAACCCTCTGGGATTTGATGATCCATTACTTCATCTATGAAGCATAGGGGGTGTGCGGCGCCTTTGTACTGGGCTATATCGCAACGCAGCTCAAATGAGTCTTGTCCGCTGTGTTCGGCCCGGCCGGACTTACTTTTATTGTATCTGGCGTGACGGTTATCGTCTCGCATAGTGGCGCGCCCTCGCGATCCGCAGATCGATCTTGCGTGTTTTGCTTTTCCCTCCAATACGTCTCGCAGGTCTGGCATATTTCCCCATGTCTTGACATTTTTATTTGAGTGGCGTCGGGGTGCGGGCTGAACTTTTGGCTCGAATGCCTCTTTGTTGCGGCCACGAGGTGGCCGATCAGCCGCGTCATGCATTGGAGATGTAGGTTTTATTGCTTCCTCCTCCAGTCGGGGTAGCAACCTGCGCTTTGGGTAACTCTTGGAGGGGCGTTCGAGTTTATATTCCTCGGCCGCCAGGACTTCAGTCCATCTGTCAGCTAGCAAATCTTGGTCAGCTTGAAGCTGTTGTTGCTTTTTCCTAAGGCTATCTGTCGTGGCTATATGCCAGCACTTGAAGCGCTCTTGTTCGACGGGATCCTCAAGCACGGCGAATTCGTCATTGTCGAGGCGCCTCGTTTTCGGAGAGAGGCATGTAATTATCATCCTCCACCTCTCCATCTGCCGCTCTCTCGGGAGGGCTGGCTTCTCCATCCTCCTGCCCTAAATCTTGCTGGAGGGGATTGTTGTCGTCTTTGGCACTGTCCGGAGTGTTATTATCTCCTGTGCTGGTGTCACCGCTTTTGCTTTGACGAGACTTAGAGCGGCACCACTGACGTCGGCGCTTGGGTTGCTTTTTGGAGGGGTCATCCTCCGCTGTGCCGTCGCCATTGCCTTCTTTGGGTGTGTCCACCATATATATGTCATATGACGAGGTGGCTGTCCAGTGCCCTGTGGGCAGTGGTTCCTCTTCATCTCCCGCATCGTCGTCCATACCATCGATGTCTTCGGAGTCGAAGTCGAGCATGTCGGTTAAGTCATCGACAGTGGCTACTAAGTGGGTGGTGGGTGGGTGGCGAATTTCTTCGTCATCCGCATCCCAATCCTGCCGGACATAGTTCAGCCAGGACTCTCCTGACAAGGAGAGAGACCTTAATGAGTTCAGTATGTCGTCGAAGGGCGAGTGGTGAAAAATATCCGCGGAGGTAAACTCCATGATCGGCGCCCAGTCGGATTCGATAGGCATGGGTGCAGGTGGTCCGGAGTCCGCGGCCGGGGAAGAATCCCGTAGTTCGGCGTCACGGCTCCCGTGAAGGGTAAGGTCGATATTTGGCTCGATCGTCGATGAGAGTACGGCCTCCGTGGCGGGGTCTATCCACCCGTCCATGGATGGCGCATCTGGCTCTGAATTGAGGGTCAGAGCGATTGCCGACGCGATCTCCTAAACACTGTCCGATGGCAGAGCTAGATCATGCTCATCGTGACCGTGTGGCGCACTAGGCAGGGGCTCGAATCCGTCGAAGATCAAGTCTCCGCGGATATCGGCCGTGTAGTTTAGGCTTCCAAACCTGACCTGGTGGCCAGGGGCATAACTCTCGATCTGCTCCAGATGGCCAAGCGAGTTGGCCCGCAGTGCGAAGCTGCCGAATACAAAGATCTTTCCGGGGAGAAAAGTCTTACCCTGGACCGCATTGCTATCGATGATCGAAGGAGCCATCAAGCCTAATGGCGACGACATAGAGGAACTCTCAATGAAAGCACCAATGTCAGTGTCAAAACCGGCGGATCTCGGGTAGGGGGTCCCGAACTGTGCGTCTAAGGCGGATGGTAACAGGAGGCAGGGGACACGATGTTTTACCCAGGTTCGGGCCCTCTTGATGGAGGTAAAACCCTACGTCCTGCTTGATTATACTTGATAATATGGGTATTACAAGAGTTGATCTACCACGAGATCGGATAGGCTAAACCCTAGAAGCTAGCCTATGGTATGATTGTATGTTGTCCTACAGACTAAAACCCTCCGGTTTATATAGACACCGGAGGGGGCTAGGGTTACACAAGGTCGGTTACAAAGGAGGAGATATACATATCCGTATTGCCTAGCTTGCCTTCCACGCCAAGTAGAGTCCCATCCGGACACGGGACGAAGTCTTCAATCTCATATCTTCATAGTCCAACAGTCCGGCCAAAGGATATAGTTCGGCTGTCCGGAGACCCCCTAATCCAGGACTCCCTCACCTACCGTGAAGGAAGACGGGACTCGATTTGAGCAAGATGACTTCATTGCCTGTGTGAGGGGAGTTCGACCTCAAGCTACCATTCTTGGACATGAGACCAACATCAATAAATATCAGCCAGGTTTTGATATGGAGAGTAAGAAGATGGCGACTCCCTCTTATAAGGTGACAGATCTTAACCCGCCGGTTCATCAACACACTTTTGCTCCGGAAGTTGATCCGGCCGGCCTGATTGATGATGAAGCAGAGTTCATTGCTCTAAATGGCTCTGAATGGTCCAATCCCAGCTTCCAATCAGTAGAAGGAGGTGAACCGGCGAGGGGAGAGTCATAACCATCTTGTGGGCTCTTAAAGCCTTGTAATAGATTTAGCTTGAAATTGTATGTGTTGCTTATGCCATCGCACACAAAATGTTGCATACTACTCTTTGGCAGCACATCTTTGATTACATCTGCAATGTTTTAACTTCGCTCCTGCAAAAAGTGAAAGAGCTGGCCTGGCGGTTTAACACCGGACGGGTCAAAAACACCCGGTATATGTCTTTACGAAATTGTCATATTGGAAAAGATAAACAAGGCTGAAAAACCTGTTCATGAACAACACTGTCATAACTGTGTTTTTGGACTGCCGGTTTTCATGATACAATCTTTTTGAGAAATCAATGCTTCTATATACCTGATGACTATCATGCTTTGGCAGCTTATTGTCAAATAGTCAAGCCGGGTTAAATAAAAACCATACGGATAGTTTAGATTTGAGACAATAAAAACCAGTAAGACAAAATAGCAGATTTCAAACAACATAAATGTGGGGGTTTCTGATTCGAATACGATCAGTAAACCAGACCAAAGGGGTTAAGCTAAGATTTGAATATGATCATATAGCCCCCAGTGGCTTTGGCGTTGCGCCGACCAAGAGGGTACCGACAACTATGTTCTCTTTGGTTCGAATACGACCTATGTTTGAACAGGAAGCCCCCAAATGACCTTGAGAGGTTTTTAACGACCCTGATTCGAATACGATCCAAGTCGGACCCAAAAGGGGTTAAGCTATGATTTGGATACGATCAAGAAGCCCCCTAGTGAGTTTGGCTTTGAGCCGATCAAGAGGGTTACGACAACTATGTTCTCTTTGGTTCGAATACGACCTATGTTTGAATAGGAAGCCCCCAAATGATCATGAGGTTTACAGCTAGATACGAATATGATCATAAGCCGGACCAAAAAGGTTAAGCTAGATTCAGATATGATCAGCTCCTTAATAGTCATTTAAATAATGAAAATAGTAAAGATATATGATCTTTGAAGAGGAAAAAATAGGGGTCTTGCTTTATTACTTATCATAATATATACAACGTCAAAGTATGTACCTGTGATACGTCTCAAACGTATCTATAATTTTTGATTGCTCCATGCTATATTATCTTCTGTTTTGGATGCTTATGGGCTTTATTATACCCTTTTATATTAGTTTTGGGACTAACCTATTAACCCAGAGCCCAGTGGTAGTTTCTGTTTTTTTGCCTATTTTAGGGTTTCGAAGAAAAGGAAAATCAAACAGAGTCCAATTGACTTGAAACTTCACGGAACTTATTTTTGGACCAGAAAAACCCAGAAGACTTGGAGTCCACGTAGGGGAAGCTTCGAGGAGGCCATAGGGTAGGGGGCACGCCCACCCCCTGGGCGCGCCCTCCACCCTCATGGGCCCCTCATGGCTCCCCTGACGTACTTCTTCCGCCTATATATCTCCATATACCCTAAAAACAACAGAGAGCACAATAGATCGGGAGTTCCGCCGCCAGAAGCCTCCGTAGCCACCGAAAGCCAATCTAGACCCATTTTGGCACCCTGTCGGAGGGGGAATCCCTCTCCGGTGGCCATCTTCATCATCCCGGTGCTCTCCATGACGAGGAGGGAGTAGTTCTCCCTCGGGGCTGAGGGTATGTACCAGTAGCTATGTGTTTGATCTCTCTCTCTCTCTCGTGTTCTTGATTTGGCACGTTCTTGATGTATCGCGAGCTTTGCTATTATAGTTGGATCTTATGTTTCTCCTCCCCCTCTACTCTCTTGTAATGGATTGAGTTTTTCCCCTTGAAGTGATCTTATCGGATTGAGTCTTTAAAGATTTGAGAACACTTGATGTAGGTCTTGCCATGTGTATCTGTGGTGACAATGGGATACCACGTGATTCACTTGATGTATGTTTTGGTGATCAACTTGTGGGTTCCGCCCACGAACCTATGCATAGGGGTTGGCACATGTTTTCGTCGTGATTCTCCGGTAGAAACTTTGGTGCACTCTTTGTGGTCCTTTGTGTTGGTTGAATAGATGAATCTGAGATTGTGTGATGCATATCGTATAATCATACCCACAGATACTTGAGGTGACATTAGGGTTTTGGTTGATTTGTGTCTTAAGGTGTTAGTCTAGTATGAACTCTAGGCCTGTTTGTGACACTTATAGGAATAGCCCAACGGATTGATTGGAAAGAATAACTTTGAGGTGGTTTCGTACCCTACCATAATCTCTTCGTTTGTTCTCCGCTATTAGGGACTTTGGAGTGACTCTTTGTTGCATGTTGAGGGATAGTTATGTGATCCAATTATGTTATTATTGTTGAGAGGACTTGCACTGGTGAAAGTATGAACCCTAGGCCTTGTTTCCTATCATTGCAATACTGTTTATGCTCACTTTTATCGTTAGTTACCTTGCTATTTTTATATTTTCAGATTACAAATACCTTTATCTACTATCCATATACCACTTGTATCACCATCTCTTCGCCGAACTAGTGCACCTATACGATTTACCATTGTATTGGGTGTGTTGGGGACACAAGAGACTCTTTGTTATTTGGTTGCAGGGTTGCTTGAGAGAGACCATCTTCATCCTACGCCTCCTACGGATTGATAAACCTTAGGTCATCCACTTGAGGGAAATTTGCTACTGTCCTACAAACCTCTGCACTTGGAGGCCCAACAACGTCTACAAGAAGAAGGTTGTGTAGTAGACATCAAGCTCTTTTCTGGCGCTGTTGCCGGGGAGGTTAGCGCTTGAAGGTATATCTTTAGATCTTGCAATCGAGTCTTTTAGTTTCTTGTTTTATCACTAGTTTAGTCTATAAAAGAAAATTAAAAAATGGAATTAAGGGTACCTCATATGCTTCATCTTTTTAATATCTATCATGAAAATAAGGATTTAGATAATTGTGCTCAAGTGCTAGAAGAAGAATGCATTAGAATGTTTGGCACTAAATATTTGAATGGTGAGCATGATTGCAATGTTTTTAGTATGAATTCCTTGAATATCTATGATACTAATGATATGCAAAGCCACAAGCTTGGGGAAGCTATGTTTGATGAAGATGATATTTTTTGTCCCCCAAGTTTTGATGAGCAAATTTATTATGATGAAGGCATGCCTCCTATCTATGATGATTATTGTGATGACACGAATGCTTTAAAGAATAATGGTAACAATGAAACTTGTCATCTTGATTTCAATTTTCAATCCCATGATAGTTACTTTGTTGAGTTTGCTCCCACTACTATTCATGAGAAGAATTTTCAATCCCAATGAAACTTTGTAGATCATGAAAAGAATGCTCTATGTGATGGTTATATTGTTGAATTCATTCATGATGCTACTGAAAATTATTATGAGGGAGGAATATATGCTTGTAGGAATTGCAATAATACCAAGTTTCCTCTCTATGTGCTTAAAATTTAAAGTTATGTTTGTTTTGCCCTCCTATGCTAATTGATTATTGTTCCCATAAGTTATTTGCTCACAAAATCCCTATGCATAGGAAGTGAGTTAGACTTAAATGTGTTAGTCATATTCTTCATGATGCTATGTTTATGTTTCAATTCTTATCTTTTATATGAGCATCATTCAAATCATCATGCCTAGCTAGGGGCGTTAAACGATAGTGCTTGTTGGGAGGCAACCCAATTTTATTTTTTTGTTCCTTGATTTTTTCTCCTGTTTAGTAGTAAATAATTTATCTATCCTCTGTTATTATTGAGTTTTTATGTTTTAATTAGTGTTTGTGCCAAGTAGAACCTTTGGGAAGACTTGGGGAAAGTCTTTGCGATCATGCTGTAAAAAACAGAAACTTTAGCGCTCATGAGAATTGCTGCCATGTTTTATTGGAGAGTGCTATTTAGCTAATTATTTCTGAAGATGATTAATTGATA
Organism: Triticum aestivum; assembly: GCF_018294505.1. Lineage (NCBI taxonomy): Eukaryota > Viridiplantae > Streptophyta > Magnoliopsida > Poales > Poaceae > Triticum > Triticum aestivum. Next base: position 115,696,727 of record NC_057800.1, read on the forward strand.
AATTCCTCAGGTCCAGAAATTTATTTTAGAATTTTTGGGGTTCCATAAGTATACGTTTGATCCATATTACTACAGATTGTTCTGTTTTTGACAGATTCTGTTTTCGATGTGTTGTTTGCTTATTTTGATGAATCTATGAGTAGTATCAGAGGGTATGAACCATAGATAAGTTGGAATGCAGTAGGTTTAACACCAATATAAATTAAGAATGAGTTCATTATAGTACCTTGAAGTGGTGATTTATTTTCTTATACTAACGGAGCTCACAAGTTTTCTACTTTAAGTTTTGTGTTGTGAAGTTTTCAAGTTTTGGGTAAAGATTCGATGGACTATGGAATAAGGAGTGGCAAGAGCCTAAGCTTGGGTATGCCCAAGGCACCCCAAGGTATTATCCAATGACAACCAAGGGCCTAAGCTTGGGGATGCCCCGGAAGGCATCCCCTCTTTCGTCTACTTCCATCGGTAACTTTACTTGGGGCTATATTTTTATTTACCACATGATATGTGTTTTGCTTGGAGCATCAATTTATTTTGTTAGGATTTTCTTTCTGTTACTTATAACATTGTTTTGCATATTTTATTTCAATAAAAGTGGCATTGATAGCCTTTACTATGCCTATTTTACAAGTCTTCATGTTGCTGTTTGAAAACAGAAAGTTTACCGCTGTTGCAATAATTCCCTAGAAAAGTCAGAATGTGATAAAATGTTGAAACCTTTTTCATATTAAGCTCTGATAAATTTACTACAGTGGGAATTTTATTTACTATTTTTTTGGATCTAGGGAAGTATGGATGTTGCTGCATTCTTTACAGACTGTCCTGTTTAGGCAGATTGCTGTTATGTTTGCATTGTTTGCATATGTTTGCTTCTTTAATGATTCTATTTGAGGATAGGACTATTAAATATGCAGAGGCATTTAGTATGCAATGCTGAATAATAATTTTAGTGATTTTCTACAGTAGAGTATGATAAGGTTTTGGCAATGGTTCATACTAACTTATCTCACGAGTCCTTGTTGAGTTTTGTGTGGATGAAGCTTTTGAGATTTAGGGAGACCGTGATATGAGAGGAATTAAGGGGACACAAAAGCTCAAGCTTGGGGATGCACAAGGCACCCCAAGATAATATTTCAAGAAGTCTCAAGCGTCTAAGCTTGGGGATGCCCCGGTTGGCATCCCACCTTTCTTCTTCAACAACTATCGGTTAGTATCGGTTGATCCTAAGTGTTTGCTTCTTCACATGATGTTTGTTATTCTTAGATGTCATTTTATTTATTTTTGCTTGATGTTTGAATAAAATACCAAGATTTGAAATTATTATATGTTAGAGAGTCTTCACATAGTTGCATAATTATTCGACTACTCATTAATCTTCACTTATATCTTTCGGAGTAGTTTGTCATTTGCTCTAGTACTTCACTTATATCTTTTTAGAGCACGGTGGTGGATTTGTTTTATAGAAACTATTGATCTCTCATGCTTCACTTAGATTATTTTGAGAGTCTTAAATAGCATGGTAATTTACTTAAAATCCTAATGTGCTAGGTATTTAATAATAAAACTTTCCTATGAGTGTTTTGAATACTAAGAGAAGTTTGATGCTTGATGATTGTTTTGAGATATGGAGGTAATAATATCAAAGTCGTGCTAGTTGAGTAGTTGTGAATTTGAGAAATGCTTGTGTTGAAGTTTGCAAGTCTCGTAGCATGCACGTATGGTAAACCTTATGTAACAAATTTAAAACATGAGGTGTTATTTGATTGTCTTCCTTATGAGTGGCAGTCGGGGACGAGCGATGGTCTTTTCCTACCAATCTACCCTCCTAGGAGCATGCGCGTAGTGCCGAGGTTTTTGATGACCTGTAGATTTTTGCAATAAGTATGTGAGTTCTTTATGACTAATGTTGAGTCCATGGATTATACGCACTCTCACCCTTCCATCATTGCTAGCCTCTTCTGTACCGTGCATTGCCCTTTCTCACATTGAGAGTTGGTGCAAACTTCGCCGGTGCATCCAAACCCCATGTTATGATACGCTCTTTCACAGATAAACCTCCTTATATCTTCCTCAAAACAGCCACCATACCTACCTATTATGGCATTTCCATAGCCATTCCGAGATATATTGCCATGCAACTTTCCACCATTCTGTTTATCATGACACATTCATCATTGTCATATTGCTTATCATGGTCACGTAGTTGACATAGTATTTGTGGCAAAGCCACCGTTCACAATTCTTTCATACATGTCACTCTTGGTCCATTGCATATCCCAGTACACCGCCGGAGGCATTCATATAGAGTCATCTTTTGTTCTAGTATCGAGTTGTAATCATTGAGTTGTAAATAAATAGAAGTGTGATGATCATCATATTCTAGAGCATTGAGTGAGGAATAAAAAAAGAGAGAGAAAGGCCATAAAAAAGAGAAGGCCCAAAAAAAGAGAAAGGCCATAAAAAAAGAGAAGACCCAAAAAAATAAGAGAAAAAGAGAGAAGGGACAATGCTACTATCCTTTGCCACACTTGTGCTTCAAAGTAGCACCATAATCTTCATAGTAGAGAGTCTCTCATGTTATCACTTTCATATACTAGTGGGAATTTTTCATTATAGAACTTGGCTTGTATATTCCAACAATGGGCCTCCTCAAGTGCCCTAGGTCTTCGTGAGCAAGCAAGTTGGATGCACACCCACTAATTTCTTTTGTTGAGCTTTCGTACATTTATAGCTCTAGTGCATCCGTTGCATGGCAATCCCTACTCCTTGCATTAACATCAATCGGTGGGCATCTCCATAGCCCATTGATTAGCCTCGTTGATGTGAGACTTTCTCCTCTTTTGTCTTCTCCACATAACCCCCTCATTATATTCTATTCCACCCATAGTGCTATGTCCATGGCTCGCGCTCATATATTGCGTGAAAGTTTATAGGTTTGAGATTACTAAAGTATGAAACAATTGCTTGGCTGGTCATCGGGGTTGTGCATGATGAGAGCATTCTTGTGTGACGAAAATGGATCATGACTAAACTATATGATTTTGTAGGGATGAACTTTCTTTGGCGATGTTATTTTGAGAAGACATGATTGCTTAGTTAGTATGCTTGAAGTATTATTATTTTTATGTCAATACGAACTTTTATCTTGAATCTTTCAGATCTGAATATTCATGCCACAATTAAGAAGAATTACATTGAAATTATGCCAAGTAGCACTCCGCATTAAAAAATTTGTTTTTATCATTTACCTACTCGAGGATGAGCATGAATTAAGCTTGGGGATCCTGATACGTCTCCAACGTATCTATAATTTTTTATTGCTCCATGCTATATTATCTTCTGTTTTGGATGTTTATGGGCTTTATTATACACTTTTATATTATTTTTGGAACTAACCTATTAACCCAGAGCCCAGTGCCAGTTTCGGTTTTTTTGCCTATTTTAGGGTTTCGAAGAAAAGGAAAATCAAACGGAGTCCAATTGACCTGAAACTTCACGGAACTTATTTTTCGACCAGAAGAAACCCAGAAGACTTGGAATCCACGTAGGGGAAGCTTCGAGGAGGCCACGAGGTAGGGGGGCGCGCCCACCCGCCCTGGGCGCCCTCCACCCTCGTGGGCCCCTCGTGGCTCCCCTGACGTACTTCTTCCGCCTATATATCTCCATATACCCTAAAAACAACATAGAGCACAATAGATCGGGAGTTTCGCCGCCAGAAGCCTCCGTAGCCACCGAAAGCCAATCTAGACCCGTTCCGGCACCCTACCGGAGGGGGAATCCCTCTCCGATGTCCATCTTCACAATCCCGGTGCTCTCCATGACGAGGAGGGAGTAGTTCTCCCTCGGGGCTGAGGGTATGTACCAGTAGCTATGTGTTTGATCTCTCTCTCTCTCGTGTTCTTGATTTGGCATGATCTTGATGTATCGCGAGCTTTGCTATTATAGTTGGATCTTATGTTTCTCCTCCCCCTCTACTCTCTTGTAATGGATTGAGTTTTTCCCCTTGAAGTAATCTTATCGGATTGAGTCTTTAAAGATTTGAGAACACTTGATGTATGTCTTGCCGTGTGTATCTGTGGTGACAATGGGATACCACGTGATTCACTTGATGTATGTTTTGGTGATCAACTTGTGGGTTCCGCCCATGAACCTATGCATAGGGGTTGGCACATGTTTTCGTCGTGATTCTCCGGTAGAAACTTTGGTGCACTCTTTGTGGTCCTTTGTGTTGGTTGAATAGATGAATCTGAGATTGTGTGATGCATATCGTATAATCATACCCACAAATACTTGAGGAGACATTAGGGTTTTGGTTGATTTGTGTCTTAAGGTGTTATTCTAGTACGAACTCTAGGGTTGTTTGTGACACTTATAGGAATAGCCCAACGGAATGATTGGAAAGAATAACTTTGAGGTGGTTTCGTACCCTGCCATAATCTCTTCGTTTGTTCTCCGCTATTAGTGACTTTGGAGTGACTCTTGGTTGCATGTTGAGGCATAGTTATGTGATCCAATTATGTTATTATTGTTGTGAGGACTTGCACTAGTGAAAGTATGAACCCTAGGCCTTGTTTCCTATCATTGCAATACCGTTTATGCTCACTTTTATCATTAGTTACCTTGCTGTTTTTATATTTTCAGATTACAAATACCTTTATCTACTATCCATATACCACTTGTATCACCATCTCTTCGTCAAACTAGTGCACCTATATGATTTACCATTGTATTGGGTGTGTTGGGGACACAAGAGACTCTTTGTTATTTGGTTGCAGGGTTGCTTGAGAGAGACCATCTTCATCCTACGCCTCCTACGGATTGATAAACCTTAGGTCATCCACTTGAGGGAAATTTGCTACTGTCCTACAAACCTCTGCACTTGGAGGCCCAACAATGTCTACAAGAAGAAGGTTGTGTAGTAGACATCAACATGACGAGAGACGGTAGCTCAACTATAGTATGGCCGAAGCTGAGCAATGTTCCACGGCCGGCGGGTCTCCTCCTCCGACTTACGTGAGTCTTTATGCTCTCGAACGTCAATGAGGTAATATGACCCGTTGTTTAAATTCTTGCTAACCACAAAGGGTCCTTCCCAAGGTGGGGATAGCTTGTGTGCATCTGACAGATCCTGGATGAGCCAGAGCACCAGGTCACCTTCTTGAAAGGTCCTGGACTTAACCCGGCGGCTGTGATAACAGCGCAGGTCCTGTAGATAAATTGCTGATCGAGCCGCCGCCAAGTCTCTCTCCTCATCTAACAAGTCAAGTGCATCCTGTCGGGCTTGTTCATTATCAGCTTCAACGTAAGCCGCCACGCGAGGTGAGTCATGACAGATGTCACTAGGCAGCACAGCTTCCGCTCCATAAACCATGAAGAAAGGTGTATAACCTGTAGACCTGTTAGGAGTGGTGTTGATACTCCACATCACCGAGGGTAATTCCTCTACCCAACAACCCGACGTCCGTTGTAAGGGAACCATAAGCCAGGGTTTGAGACCTTTTAAGATTTCCTGATTTGCTCTATCAGCCTGACCATTAGATTGAGGGTGAGCTACGGAAGAAACATCAAGCCGGATATGCTCACGTTAACAAAAACTCCTCCATAGCACGTTGGGACAAATTAGTGCCATTGTGAGTGATAATGCTATGTGGAAAACCAAAGCGAAAAATCACCTTTTTCATGAACTGAACCGCCATGGCTGCATCACACTTACTCACTGTCTCTGCCTCAATCCATTTTGTGAATTTTTCAACTGCAACTAAAAGATGTGAATTTTTATCCTTGGACCTTTTGAAAGGTCCAACCATGTCAAGCCCCCAAACTGCAAACGGCCAAGTGATTGGAATCATCCACAACTCTGGAGCCGGCACATGCGCTCGTCGTGCAAATTTTTGACATCGATCACACCTACTGACCAGATCCTCTGCATCAGCGTGAGCCATTAACCAGTAAAAACCATGACGAAAGGCTTTGGCCACAAGAGACTTTGACCCGGCGTGATGACCGCAATCCCCTTCATGGATCTCATGAAGTATTTCTTGACCTTCTTCAGGAGAAACACAACACTGAAATTCTCCAGTGACGCTGCGATGATACAACTCTCCGTCAGAAATCGTCATTGACTTGGACCGCCGGGTTATCTGTCGGGTCAGGGTCTCGTCTTCTGGCAACTTGCCCCGGGTCATGTAAGCTAGGAACGGTACTGTCCAATCTGGAATAACATGAATGGCTGCCACTAACTGTGCCTCCGGGTCAGGAATGGCCAAATCTTCCTCTGTAGGCAACTTAATAGACGGGTTATGTAAAACATCCAAAAAGGTGTTAGGTGGCACCGGCTTACGCTGAGATCCCAACCGGCTTAAGGCATCGGCCGCTTCGTTCTTTCTGCGGTCAATGTGTTCCACTTGATAACCCTTAAAATACCCCACAACAGCGTCGACCTCGCGGCGATAAGCCGCCATGAGAGGATCCTTGGAATCCCAGTTGCCTGACACCTGTTGAGCCACCAAATCTGAATCGCCAAGGCACCAAACCCGGCTCAGACTCATCTCTTTAGCCATTCAAAGACCATGGAGCAAGGCTTCATATTCAGCTGTGTTGTTAGTACAAGGAAACATCAATCGCAACACATAACAAAACTTGTCCCCTCGAGGAGAAGTTAAAACAACTCCAGCCCCCGAGCCTTCCAACTGTCTGGACCCACCAAAGTGAATCGTCCAATATGTGTTATCTGGTTTCTCCTCTAGTATCTATAATTCTGTCCAGTCATTAATGAAATCAACCAGCGCTTGAGATTTGATCGCAGTATGTGGCATATACTTCAAACCATGAGACCCAAGTTCGATAGCCCACTTGGCGACTCGTCCCGTGGCTTCTCTATTTAGAATGATGTCTCCTAGAGGAGCAGAGCTAACCACAATGATTGGGTGACCCTGAAAGTAATGTTTGAGCTTCCGGCTTGCCATGAACACCCCATAAACGAGCTTCTGCCAAAGTGGATATCTTTGTTTAGATTCAATCAGCACCTCACTGGCGTAGTAAACCGGCCATTGGACCGGATGTTCTTTGCCAGCCTCCTTGTGCTCCACAACAATGGCCACACTAGCATCACGTGAGTTAGCAGCAACATATAACAACAACGGCTCTTTCTCAACCAGAGCAGCAAGGACCGGCGGCTCAGCGAGCTATTTCTTCAGATCCTCAAAAGCAGAGTTAGCAGCGTCACTCCAGACAAAATCATCCGCCTTTTTCATCATTTGATACAAAGGCATCGCCTTCTCCCCTAACCGGCTTATGAACCGGCTCAAGGCAGCGACGCGACCCGCTAAACGCTGAACGTCATTGATGCACACCGGTTTGGCCAGAGATGTAATTGCCTTAATTTTCTCCAGATTAGCCTCAATACCTCTGTTAGACACCAAAAAACCCAAAAGTTTGCCGGCTGGGACTCCAAAAACACATTTGGCCGGGTTAAGCATCATCTTGTAGACCCGGAGGTTCTCAAAGGTCTCCTTCAGATCAGTTACCAAGGTTTTCTTCTCTGTGGATTTCACCACTATGTCATCCACATAAGCATGAACATTACGCCCAATCTGACTGTGAAGACAATTCTGTACACATCATTGATAAGTCGCTTGGGCACTTTTCAGTCCAAAAGGCATAGACACATAGCAGAAGGCTCCAAACGGAGTGATGAAAGCCGTCTTCTCCTGATCTTTAACTGCCATCTTGATTTGATGATAACCTGAATATGCATCCAAAAAACCCAAAACGCTCGCAACCCGCCGTAGCATCAATGATCTGATCAATACGAGGGAGAGCAAAAGGATCGGCAGGACAAGCCTTGTTCAAATCGGTGTAATCCACACACATACGCCAGGTGCCATTCTTCTTGAGTACAAGCACCGGGTTAGCCAACCACTCTGGGTGAAAAAACTTCAAGAATGAACCCAGCCGCCAAGAGCCGGGCCACCTCTTCTCCAATGGCCTTACGCCTTTCCTCGTTAAACCGTCGAAGAAACTGCCTAACCGGCTTAAACTTCGGATCAATATTAAGAGTGTGCTCAGCGAGTTCTCTCGAGACACCCGGCATGTCAGAAGGTTTCCATGCAAAGATGTCCCGGTTCTCACGGACGAACTCGATGAGCGCGCCTTCCTATTTTGGATCCAAGTTGGCACTGATGATGAACTGTTTGGATGAGTCTCTAGGCACAAAATCAACCATCTTGGTGTCATCAGCTGACTTGAATTTCAACACCGGTTCATGCTCCATAGTTGGCTTCTTCAAAGACGTCATGTCTGTCGGATCAACATTATCTTTATAAAACTTTAACTCCTCTGTCGCACAAATAGACTCAGCATAAGCGGCATCACCTTCTTCACATTCCAAGGCTATTTTTCGGCTTCCATGTACTGTGATGGTGCCTTTATAACCCGGCATCTTGAGCTGCAGATACACATAACACAGCCGAGCCATGAACTTGGCATAAGCCGGCCGTCCAAACAGAGCATGATATGGGCTTTTGATCTTAACCACCTCAACATTTAACTTCTCAGCCCTGGAATCATATTCATCCCCAAAGGCTACTTCCAGTTCAATCTTACCAACTGGGTATGCCGACGTACCAGGCACAACACCATGAAGAACAGTGTTGGATTGTTTAAGACTCTTATCAGTCAACGCCATCCGACGAAACGTCTCATAATAGAGGATGTTGATGCTACTGCCTCCATCCATGAGCACCTTAGTGAACTTATATCCACCAACCTAAGGTGCCACCACCAAAGCCAAGTGACCCGGATTATCAACGCGGTGAGGGTGATCTTCCCTACTCCACATAGTAGGTTGTTCTGACCACCTCATATAACGTGGAATTGCCGGCTCAACAGCATTGACAGCCCTCTTATGAAGCTTCTGGTCCCTCTTGCATAAACTAGTGGTAAATACGTGGTACTGCCCACTATTCAACTATTTTGGATTACTCTGATACCCGGACTGTTGCTGTTGTTGCTGCTGATTACTTTGGCCGGGTTGCTGATTATAGCCACCCTGGTTACCCGGATGGCCCTGACCGTGAAAACCGCCCCCGCTTGAACCGGCGCCCGGGCCATGAAAGCCGCCTCCACCTGAACCGCCACCAGGTCCATGGCTACCATCAAACATGTTGGAATTTTTAAATGCCTTCATGATCGTACAGTCCTTCCACAGATGGGTAGCTGGCTTCTCCCGGGTGCCGTGTCTTGGACAAGGTTCATTTAGTAGTTGTTCGAGGGTGGGACCTGACCCCCCTGACCGAGGAGGTGGCCTACCCTTGCGTCGTTGGTTGTTGCCCTGTGTATTGGTGTTAGCCACAAACTCGTCAGCCTTACGTTTATTACCTCCTTGATTCACTGGGTTATGCTGGTGAACCTTGCCGTTGCCGTTCTTCTTTCCCTTCCCTGTTTTTTCTTCATCAGACACGGGATCCTTTGTACTGTCAGAATCAGCATATTTGACCAGGGCCGCCATTAACTAGCCCATGTCATTACAATCACGCTTGAGCCGCCCCAACTTCTGTTTCAGAGGTTCAAAATGGCAATTTTTCTCCAACATTAAGACCGCAGAGCCAGCATCTATCTTATTAGATGAATGTATTATCTCCTTGACCCGGCGCACCCAATGGGTCGTGGACTCACCTTCCTCTTGCTTACAATTAGTCAGGTCCACAATTGACATAGGTTGTTTACATGTGTCCTTGAAGTTCTGAATGAACCGGGCTTTTAACTCTGCCCATGAGCCGATGGAAATGGGTGACAACCCTTTCAACCAAGTGCGAGCCATTCCATCCAACATCATAGTGAAATACTTAGCCATTGCTGCATCGCTGACCTCCAACAGCTCCATCGCCATCTCATAACTTTCAATCCATGCCCCAGGTTGCAAGTCGGCCGTGTAATTAGGCACCTTACGAGGCCCCTTAAAGTCTTTTGGCAAGCGCTCATTACGTATAGCTGGCACTAGGCAAGGGACACCTCCTGTTCTTGTGGCCACTCCTGCCTCAACAGAGGTTGCCGGATAAACTGGAAAAGCCTAATGAGCCGCCTGCTCAGCTGCAAGTTTAACCGCCCACGCGGCCTCTTGACGAATTCTCTCCTGATCTGCCAAGTTAAGGGCTCCACCCTGCGCTGGCTCATGCCTGTGCGGTTGGTTATCGTGTTGAGCATTGCTTGACATAACAACTGAGTCCATATGCCTACTATAGCTTGGGCTCCGACTTGGGCGAGGGGTTGAATGGATTCTGTCTCGACTGTAAGAGTACGCATCCTGCTGCGCCAGAGCCGTCTGAAGAAGTTCTCTCACCCTTCGTGTTTCAATTGCCGTTGGAGAGTCACCTTCCATCGGGAGAGCCGCCAAATGAGCCCGCAGCGACGAGATTCTCCAAAGGGTTAGAAAAGTGACCCGGTGGTATTGGTGTGTAATGAGGCGGAGCAGTATTCATATGGGGTGGCTCCATGGCCCGCGGTTGAACCGGCGCCCCAGCCCCGGGTGTTGTGATCCGGTTTGCCTCCGGCGGGTTACTTGGACCTGCCCTGGGTGTGTGGAAGAGATTCCTAGGGTCGTAAGTGAGGGGCAGACGTGACTGAGTTTTCTAGTGCCTTCTCCTCATCACCTCGTTTGACGCGTTCAGATCCACCGAGAGCCGGAAAGTCTCCGCTTGAAGCTGCCGAGCACGAGCATCCAAAGTTGCCCGCTCCGCGGCCATCCTGACCTCTTCTGCTGCTAGATTTTCCTTGGCCTGTGCCATCTCTTCGCGTAGTCGTGCCACCTCCGCGTCATGCTGAGCCTTATTCGTACTCCACTACAGCAGTCAACAGAGCCGTCAACTTATCCATGAGGTCCATTAGCAGCTGAGTCGGGGGCGCGCGGGGTCTCCTGACCCGGCTGCTGCCGACCCGGTGGTTATTGTTGCCGTGGACGTAGAGTTCTGCTCGGGTTGAGTGCCAGCCATGAAAACTCCGGCTCAATTCGGCGGCTCAGAGAGGCCCGGAATACTGCTGCCATCGGAAGAGCCCCCAAGCACGCCATCTTGTAGCTGATACAAAGAATCTGTCTCGCCTGAGGACGACTCGCCGTCAGAATAGATGGTCGTCTCACCACCATCAATTGATCCTTCAGAGAATTCACCTCCATGGATGCAACCCACGAAGGCTTGCCTCACGGGAGGTTGAGTCCGGGCGGATCTCGCGCGCTGAGCCGTCTCGATGAGGTTGGTGCAGACGTCCGGCACAGGGCCCGACTCGCCGATCCGGCCGATGAAGACATGGATTCCGCCAAAGGGGACCCGGTATCCGTACTCAATTGAGCCGGCCTCGGGGCCCTAGCCTTTGTTGTGATGTAGAGCTTGCCGCGATGACTCTTGGTCATCCGGCCCACAACGTATCCCTTGAGCCCTTCTAAATTGCCCTTCAAGAACTCAAATCCACCGTGCGCTGGCCCCATGGTGGGTGCCAACTGTCGTGGAATTTTCACGGCAGATGTCCTAGCAAAAAGACTTAGTCGTAGGGCCATCGCAACTAGGGAGCTTAAAGGGGTTAATCGGGACAAAGGACACGAGAGGTTCATACTAGTTCGGCCCCTTACGATGAAGGTAAAAGCCTACGTCTAGTTGTGTTGGAATTGCTGGGGTTTCGATGACCAGGGAGTGAATCCGCTTTGCCTGGCTTCGAGTTGTTGTTTTTCGTCCTAGGCCGCCGCCTGGTAATCCCCTTATATACATGGGTTGACACTTGGCGGCCTACAGAGTCCCAGCCGGATCATAAAACGTGTCCGGCTCGGTGACTTCTTTTATATGCCTTTCTTTACAAGTCTTTCTCTACATATAGCGGTTCACAATATTGGGCCTTAAGCCGCCTCTGGGCTTAGGCCTTCTACAAGTCTTAATAAACTATCACCTTGAACATTTACCGGGCTTCTTCTCGTAACTTGCCATTGGGGTTGACCCGGCACCTCCTGGGCGGGTCATACCTGGTAGCTATATCCCCAACAGCTTTAAGGAAGATGACATGATGTAGAGGGATAAACTCATGCAATATGATATAAACCCCATCTTTTTATCCTCGATGGCAACAATACAATACATGTCAGTTCCCTTTCTGTCTCTAGGATCGACCACCGCAAGATTGAACCCAAAGTTGAGCACTTCTCCCATTGCAAGAAAGATCAATCTAGTAGGCCAAACCAAACTGATAATTCGAAGAGCCTTGCAAAGATAAACCAATCATACATAAAAGAATCTAGAGGAGAATCAAATATTGTTCATAGATAATCTGGATCATAAACCCACAATTCATCGGATCTCGACAAACACACCGCAAAAGAATATTACATCGAATAGATCTCCAAGAAGATCGAGGAGAACGTTGTATTGAGATCCAAAGAGAGGGAAGAAGCCATCTAGCTAATAACTATGGACCAGTAGGTCTAAAGTAAACTACTCACACATCACCGGAGAGGCCATAGAGTTGATGTAGAGGCCCTCTGTGATCAATGCCTCCTCCGGTGGAGCTCCGGAAAAGACCCCAAGATGGGATCTCTCGGGTACAGAAGGTTGCGGTGGTGGAATTAGGTTTTCGTGGTGCTCCTGGATGTTTGGGGGTACGTGGATATATATAGGAGGAAGAAGTACGTCGGTGGAGCAACGGGGGGCCCATGAGGGTGGAGGGCACGCCCAGGGGGGTAGGCGTGCCCCCTGCCTCGTGGCTTCCTCCGTTGTTTCTTGACGCCCACTCCAAGTCTCCTGGATCACGTTTGTTGAGAAAATCACGTTCCCGAAGGTTTCATTCCGTTTGGACTCCGTTTGATATTCATTTTCGGCGAAACCCTAAAATAGGCAAAAAAAACAGCAATTTGGGTTGGGTCTCCGGTTAGTAGGTTAGTCCCAAAAATGATATAAAAGTGTAAAATAAAGCCCATTGACATCCAAAATAGATAATATAATAGCATGGAGCAATCAAAAATTATAGATACGTTGGAGATGTATCAAACGGTGGAAAGTTGCATGGCAATATATCTCGGAATGGCTATGGAAATGCCATAATAGGTAGGTATGGTGGCTGTTTTGAGGAAGATATAAGGAGGCTTATGTGTGATAGAGCATATCATATCGCGGGGTTTGGATGCACCGGTGAAGTTTGCACCAACTCTCAAAGTGAGAAAGGGCAATGCACGGTATCGAAGAGGCTAGCAATGATGGGAGGGTGAGAGTGCGTATAACCCATGGACTCAACATTAGTCATAAAGAACTCACATACTTATTGCAAAAATCTACAAGTCATCAAAACCAAGCACTACGCGCATGCTCCTAGGGGGATATATTGGTAGGAAAAGACCATCGCTCGTCCCCGACCGCCACTCATAAGGAAAGCAATCAAAGAACACCCATGCTTCAAATTTGTCACATAACGTTTACCATACGTGCATGCTACGGGACTTGCCAACTTCAACACAAGTATTCATCAATTTCACAATTACACAACTAGTACACCTCTAATATTACCACCTTTATATCTCAAAACAATCTATCAAGGATCCAACTTCTCTTAGCATTTAAAATTTATAACCAAAGTGAATTACCATGCTGTTCTAAAGGACTCTCAAAATGATATAAGTGAAGCATGAGAGATCAATAATTTCTATAAAATAGAACCACCGCCGTGCTCTAAAAGATATAAGCGAAGCACTAGAGCAAAAATTATCCAACTCAAAAGATATAAGTGAAGCACATAGAGTATTCTAATAAATTCAAATTCATGTGTGTCTCCTCCAAAAGGTGTGTACAGAAAGGATGATTGTGGTAAACTAAAAAGCAAAGACTCAAATCATACAAGACGCTCCAAGCAAAACACATATCATGTGGCGAATAAAAATATAGCTCCAAGTAAAGTTACCGATGGACGAAGATGAAAGAGGGGATGCCTTCCGGGGAATCCCCAAGCTTAGGCTTTTGGTTGTCCTTGGATTTTACCTTGGAGTGCCTTGTTCATACCCAATCTTAGGCTCTTGCCACTCCTTGTTGCATAATCCATCAAATATTTACCCAAAACTTGAAAACTTCACAACACAAAACTTAAAAGAAAATCTTCGTGAGCTCCGTTAGTAAAAGAAAACAAACCACCACTTCAAGGTACTGTAATGAACTAATTCTTTATTTATATTGGTGTTAAACCTACTGTTTTCCAACTTTTCTATGGTTCATATACTCTATTACTAGCCATAGATTCATCAAAATAAGCAAACAACACACAAAAACAGAATCTGTCAAAAACAGAACAGTATGTAGTAATCTGTAGGTTTCGAATACTTCTGGAACCCCAAAAATTCTAAAATAAATTGCTGGACGTGAGGAATTTATCTATTAATCATCTGCAAAAAGAATTAACTAAATAGCACTCTCCAAAAAAATGGCAGCAATTCTCGTGAGCGCTAAAGTTTCTGTTTTTTACAATAAGATCAAAAAGACTTTCCCCAAGTCTTCCCATCGGTTCTACTTGGCACAAACACTAATTAAACACAAAAACACAACCAAAACAGAGGCTAGATAAATTATTTATTGAATAACAGCAAGGAAAAATATTGGGTTGTCTCCCATCAAGCACTTTTCTTTAAAGCCTTTTAGCTAGGCATTGATAGTTTCAATGATGCTCACATGAAAGACAAGAATTGAAGCACAAAGATAGCATCATGAAACACGTGACAAACACATCTAAGTCTAACATACTTCCTATGCATAAGCATCTTATAGGCAAACAAATTATCATAGCAGGCAAAAACTAGCATATGCAAGGAAGAGGAAAGAAACAATAGCAATCTCAACATAACGAGAGGTAATTTAGCAACATGAAAATCTCTACAACCATATTTCCCTCTCTCATAATAATTACATGTGGGATCATAATCAAATTTGACAATATAGCTATCATATAAAATATTCTCAACATGATCCACATGCATGCAAAGTTGACACTCTTCCAAAATAGTGGGATTAACATTAACTAAAGTCATGACCTCTCCGCACCCACTTTTATCAAAAACTTCATAAGATTGAATATTATCCAAATATGTGGTCTAAAGTTGACACTCTTCCAAACCCACTTTCAGTATCATTGCAAACATTATTATCAATCTCATATTCATTATGGGGCTTAAATAAATTTTCAAGATTGTAAGAAGAATCACCCCAATCATGATCATTACAACTAGTGGAATTAGCAAAACTAGCGTCCCCAAGCTTAGCGTTTTGCATATTATTAGCACAACTGACATTAATAGAATTGATAATATCATCATTGCAACCATGCTTTTTATTCAAAGATCTATCGTGAATCACTTCATAAAGTACTTCATAGCAATTTTTAGATTCACGAATTTCAAGCAAACCTTCATAAAGATAATCTAGTGCACAAAACTCACAAGCAATTGGTTCATCATAATTGGATCTCTTAAAAAGATTAGCAAGCGGACGAGGATCCATAGATCTTAGGTTCTCTGTTTAGCAATAAATAAACAATTATTCCTACCAAACGAGCAAACAAGCCAAGTAAGACTTCAAAGCAAATGGAAAGACAAACAGAAGAAGGGCGAATAAAACGGCAAGGGTGAAGTGGGGGAGAGGCGAACGAGAGGCAAATGGCAAATAATGTAATGCGAGGGATAAGAGTTTGTGATGGGTACTTGGTATATCTTGACTTGGCATAGATCTCCCTGGCAACGGCGCCAGAAATCCTTCTTGCTACCTCTTGAGCATGCGCTGGTTTTCCCTTGAAGAGGAAAGGGTGATGTAGCAAAGCAGCGTAAGTATTTCCCTCAGTTTTTGAGAACTAAGGTATCAATCCAGTAGGAGGCCATGCGCGAGTCACCTCGTACCTACACAAACAAATAAGAACCTCGCAACCAACGCGATAAAGGTGTTGTCAATCCCTTCACGTCCACTTGCAAGAGTGAGGTCTAATAGAGATAATAATAATAAGATAAATATTTTTGGTTTTTTATGATATAAATTGAAAGTAAAGATTGCAAAATAAAATAGATTGGAAACTTGTATGATGGAAAATAGACCCGGGGGCCATAGGTGTCGTGGAATTGTCACGGCAGATGTCCTCATGAAAGGACTTAGTCGTGGAGCCATTACTACGGGTTAGCTTGAAGGGGTTAAACCGGACAAAGGGACACGAGAGTTTTATACTAGTTTGGCCCCTTCGATGAAGGTAAAAGCCTACGTCTAGTTGTGATTGGTATTGCTGGGGTTTCGAAGGCCAGGGAGCGAATCCGCTTTGTCTGGCTTCGAGTTGTTCTTTTCTCTCCCTAAACCGCCGCCGGGTCACCCCTTTATATACTCGGGAGGACCCCGGCCGGTCTACAGAGTCCCGAGGCTGGCTCATACAAGTGTCCGCCTTGGTCTCTTCTTTCCTATCTTACAATGAAAGTTTATACAATCATGGCGGTTTACTATCATGGGCCCTAAATCGCCTGCGGGATCTGGGCCTCTAAGCTT
Organism: Triticum aestivum; assembly: GCF_018294505.1. Classification (NCBI taxonomy): domain Eukaryota; kingdom Viridiplantae; phylum Streptophyta; class Magnoliopsida; order Poales; family Poaceae; genus Triticum; species Triticum aestivum. The sequence continues at coordinate 115,713,253 of NC_057800.1, forward strand.
CATCCGTAAAGCGCCATCTTCTGGGTTTCCTTGGGCTTCAGTATAGCTGAAGGTGAACCGGCCCCTCCTGGGCGGTTTACCCTTAGAGGTTATATCCTCAACATTAGGCCCCAGATTGATTTGAACCTGTTCATGTTAGTCTTCAACCTTTGAATTTCTAGCAATTCTCGTAAACCTCCATATTGTCTTTTCCCTGTGAACTTTGATGAATCGCCACGACGTCATCTTCTGTTACTATAGTAAATCATTGTGACGTCATTCCTATATAAAAAAGTTTTATAAAGATTCCCTTCTCTTTAATTAATTCCCGAAGATCGAGGCGACAACTGCATCCTCTTTTGCCGCCTCCGATTCCTCAATTTTTGTGCCTGCTGTTTTATCCCACTTCCTTATAAATAAGACCGGGGCGCCTTCCATTTTCTCCCTTTCCAAACCGCATCGTCTTCCTCCTCGCGACCCGAAGACCTCAAGTATCGCCGCCGCCACCGTCGTTGATCTTCCAGTCCGCACCGACTCAGGCCGCTGCATCAACCTGACTCTGACCAGAAATCAACGGCGAACCTCCGCAGCTCGTCCACATCCATGAGTTCTTCTCCTTCTCAGATCTGCATTGGAACTTTTGTTGAGTTCGTCGGCGGTCATCGCCGCCCGATGCAAACCCTTGTTAGTTTTCACCTCCAATGCCCTGTTTAGATCGTAAAAACAATGTAGAAGTGCTGCAGCAATTGTTTGTGCTTATCTTGCATAAAAATAGATCTCATTTCCATTGTTTGGAAGCCCTCTTCGAGTGTATGAACTTCTCTGGATTGTTATAGGTCTAGAAATTTTTCCTTCCAGAGCGACCGTTTGATCCAAAATAATAATTGCAACTTGTGAAACCTGTTTGTTCCACACTTAACAAATTTTCAGCTTGGGGTTCTGCCTCCAAAAAGTGGTTTATCCTTTAGTGTTGATAATCCATCATATGTCATTAGCCCTCTCTTAAACCGCCATCTAGACTTTGAACAGCCATGCCCGGTTCACTTCATATGTATACCTTGAATTGCCGGTTTAACATTTTGACAAACACATACGAACCGCCAATCATAAACCATCCATTTTCCTTTTACAGACTTTGTAAGATGACGAAGCAATTTGGTGCTTGCAACTGGGTTCCATCTCGGATCACAGAAACGCAAATCAATGAATATATCACCACCGGCGCTTTGGCTTCAAAAAATGTCCTCCGTTGGCGAGTTCCTGGCCCTGAGTGCCCCCATGAACCTCAAGATGGAGAAGTGATTGTATTCTTGCAACATTTAGCTCGAGATTTCAGTCCTCCCGGATCAAAAAATTTCCGGGATGTTCTTGCCAGGCTCCAACTTCATCCTCAAGATATTGGACCAAATTCTGTGTCCAACATATGCAATTTCCAAGTATTCTGCAAGGTTTATCTGCAAGAAGAACCAACTGTCGACCTCTTTCTAGATCTCTTTCACTTAAACCGCCGGACGGAATTTTCTGATGGACCTAATACTGAACTTGGCGGTGTGTCAATCCAAAAGAAGAAAGAGGTTGATTTTCCTCATGCCAAACTTCACAGCCATCCAAAAGACTGGAACCAAACCTGGTTCTATTGTCAGAATACGGCCCCTGCTGAAGAGAATCCCTTGCCGGGCTACCGTCCGCACCGGCTCAGTAATAATCACCCTTTACCTCAGAGATTGCCTGCCAAAGATCGGCAATCCTATGCACCTCAACTCGCCAAACTCCGGGCTCTTCTTGCGAACGGTTTAACTGGCGTTGATCTCGTTCGTTGCTGGATTTCATGGTGCATTCTTCCTTTAAGCCACCGGCCCGGATTGATGTTTGAATACACCGGCAACACCAATGATCCTCAACGGTTTAATTCAATAGAACTGACGGACGATGAAGTTAGTGAAAGTGTAAAGATGATACTTGACGAACCGCTCGTCGTATGTACTCAAATTGGTCTGCATCCTTTTTACGCCTCCAACAAACCGCCAGTGTTAAATATTTTAATTTTGTACTTTTCCTGATCCTTCTCCGCTTCGACACTGCTATAATAATCCTTTTGTGCAATTCCATAGGCCAGTAGCTCCTTTTGGAAAAAGAAAACTCAAGACAAAGTAGCTAAGGCTCCTCGTGGTAAGACCAAAGTCATCAAGAAAGCTGCCTAAAAGAAAACTGCTGAGTCTTCGGAACCACCAGAAGATGTCGATGACTCGGCTGAAGAGGTAAAGTTTGACTCCCTTGACTTCTATCCATATATTTTACTGATAATGATTATTCCCAGGATGATGCGGAGGCCAGCCATGTAGATCATGTTGAGGTAATTTGTCTTTCTTCTGACTCAGAACTTGTGTCGGTTCAACGATTTCGCCGTGCAGTTCGGAAAGTGAAATACTCTCACCCTGTTTCTCATTTGGATCAAAATCTTTCTTTGAAGACACAGCAAACCGAAGGGCGTCGCACAACCTGGCACAATGGTCAACAGGTCACTTCTTCCGGTTTACCTCATACCCCAAATCGGAAACGTCGTCCAGAGGTTGCTTGTTCTCCTGAAAAACATTATCTTTTGAAAGGTTTCTCCCGGTGCCCTCTCAATTCATCCGATTCAAATTATCAGGCATCTTCTAATTCATCTGGCGGTTCATCAACCACTCAGCTGCCTCCACTGAAAACCGTCCCTGGGTAAGTGTGCAGTCTTCCCTTCTCTTTCATAACTCAGTTGACCATGCTAATCTTTGTTTTAATATTAGTGCTCAAGCTCGTTTGAGTAAGAAGGCCAAGACCAGTGCCCCTACCGGTGAAGTTGAACCGGAGAAAGCTCCTAAAAATCCTGATCAAAATATTGATAATCTCATGGATGATTTTGTCCCGCCAAATCCAACCATCAATGCTGATCCGCCGGAAGCTGATCCGGCCTTATATAAGAATACCTCCAGTCCACATGCTATATCTGCAAGCCCGGTTGCTAATCCACTAAAGTCAAGTGCTAATCCGCCAAGCCCAGCCAAAGATGATGACATTATTGTTACTGGCACTGCTTATACGGCTCCGGGTGATCCATTTGTCTTGGAAAAACATACCGCCAAAGATGAGTTTATTTCAATGGGCAAGAGGAAAATGGAAACTGATATGTCAAAACATGCTAATCTTTCTGCCCAGGATCTTCATTCCGGATTCTTGAACCGGCTTTATACAAGTCGAGACAATGAGGCTGACTTGGTAAATCTGATGAAGGAACGTTATGAGGTAAACATTTTCCTCCTTATCTTTGTATTTTCACTACCTTGTATCCTGTAGCCCCCAAGGGTCGGTTTAATTTGTAAAAACAAACCGGGACTTTGAATTTCCAAACTGCACATTGTTGACTTTTAAGTTTTTTTGAACAAACACACATTAGCCCCCAAGTGCCAGGATTGAAACTTGTATGAATCCTTGGGACTTTGAATATGCAATAAGAAAGAATTAATCCGCATTAGCCCCCAAGTGCCAGGATTGAAACTTGTATGAATCCTTGGGACTTTGAATAAACAATGAAAAAGAATTAATCCGCATTATCCCCCAAGTGCCAAGTGTAGAACCACTTGTATGCTTGGGACTTTTGATAAAATATTGAAATGCTCCTCTTGATTTTGGCAGGCTGACATAAACCATCAACCGACGCAGATTGCTGATCTTCAAGAGAGTATCAAATCTCACCAAGAAGAATCTTCCAAAGCCAAAGATGAACTTCGAGCCGGTTTAACTTCCATAGAACAGCTAAAAGAAGAATTCAAGACGGAACATGCCAATTGGGACACTAAGAAGGGCACATTGCTGAAACGGGCTGAAGATGCCGAATCTATTCTTAAACTGGTAGCAGAAGAACTTTCTGGGTTGAAACGTCAAGTGAACGCCATGACTTCCGCAGTGTTTGGTAAGTACTCCTGGCAAAGTATTTGAAATAGCCATCTTGTAAGGTACCGGTTGAAATATGAAATTCTTAAACTGTTGTAGGTAGCCGCATTACTCATCTAGGCTTAGATGTATGGATGAAGCTGAAAGCAGCATATACTCTTCTTGAACAACTATACACCGGTGCCCAATGGGTTATCTGCGCATCATCCTATGACAATTCGGCCCCAACACTGATCAGGGACACTCTGGCAAGGCTATCCATGGTACCAGCAAAGCTAGAAGAGGTGAAGCGATCTGCTGCCAGGGCCGGCGCTTTGTTGGCACTTACTCGAGCCAAAGCGGGGATAGCTGACTTGGATCCGGTTGACCTTGCCAAAGGCTTTCCAAGCACACAAGAAAACGGGGCAGATTTTGATGATGCAGCCCTTAAAAGAGTGACAAGGGAAATGCGTCCTCTAGCGAGTCAGCTAGCCGAAGATGCTAACTTGACGGTTCACCGATATTATTATGATGCCAACAATAAACGGATTAACCCTGTCATTCTGGAGGCGCAAAATCTTATTCTAGGAAACCGCAAGCACACTTATGCCCCTGACATTGATCCATCAGAACTTATCAGCGAAGAAGCTATCTTTCAGGCCTTAACCTAGATTGACTGGACCACTACAAACTTCCAACCGCTAGGTGGGGAGGAGGAAGCTGAGCTGACGCTAGATGACCCATCAACATCGCATCAACATGGTAATGAAACTTGATCCGGCCATCATAGTGATGCTCAATAAACCTTGTTCTGCTGGAAACACCATATTTTGGGCTTCAAGCGCCTTGTAATAGGCTAGTAAAAATACTTTGATCTGTTGCCATCGTGCACTGGGATACACTTTGCGTTGATTTGTCATGAGAATTTCAGTACTGGCTTATGTATTTTTACAATATTATGCAATCCCTGTCTCCACCATACCATGTTGGTATATATATGATATAGAACCGGGTTGTGATGAACGCCGGTCGATTGTTGGAGACAAAGCATCAACGCCAGACCGGTTTTGAAGGATGTCGGATTACCTTTAATTGTATACTTGAACAGAAGATCCGTAAGCCATGCCGGGTTAAAGAACTCCGGTTTAGAATAAACCTCATGAAAAACAAAAACTTGGCAAAAAAGCAAACAAAAAAATGTAGTCGAGGCTTTTCGAGGGCTGCCAGGCCCAAATCGAGGCTTTTCATGGGCTGCCAGGCCACTGAGTTAAACCATTTTGGCAAAGCCTTTTAAGATGGCCCTCCAACTAACCAATCATCGTTTTAACTTTGACAAGTTCAGGGTCTCAATGAGAGTAACTGTCAAACGTTCGAAGGGTCGTGCCAGGATTACCTAGATAGGAGTGGCTTACTTGATGAAGGCAGGTTAACCCGGGGTTTTAGGTGAATACACCAGGCTTCCAAGCCGTGGGTCGATACCCAGCTACAAGGGTCCTTTCAAACTCTTTGGTATTTGACGCAAAGAGTCCCCAAGTAACTTTGTGAGTTGTGCTCAATGGGTGCCTATGTTTGAGTTGTGCGTAGCAACAAGACTCTCTTTGGCCCCTTGGGTGTGAAGCTCCCAAGCTTTATTGTGGCGTGATAGCCGCATCAAGAGGGTAGTAACGCTATGTTCTCTTTGGTGAATACACCTATGTTTGAACAGGAAGCCCCCAAGGCGTGATAGTCGCATCAAGAGGGTAGTAACGCTATGTTCTCTTTGGTGAATACACCTATGTTTGAACAGGAAGCCCCCAAGTTAACAGATATTTGAAGGAAAAAACGACGGAGGCCCTGCTTGATAGCAAGGATGCCGGTTTATTATATTGATCATAATATATACATTGTTGAAATATGTACATATGAAAAGCCTGTGGCTTCAAGTGTAAGAAGGCCGTGGGAGAGCTATGTTCCATGGCTGCCGGGTCTCCTCCTCAGAGCTACGTGAGTCTTCTCAAACGTCAATGAGGTAGTATGATCCATTGTGCAGATTTTTGCTGACCACAAAAGGTCCTTCCCAAGGTGGGGATAACTTGTGCGTATCTGTCTGGTCTTGAATGAGCCGAAGTACCAAATCGCCTACTTGAAAGGTTCTTGTCTTAACCCGGCGGCTGTGATAACGCCGCAGGTCTTGCTGATAAACCACCGACCGAGCCAAAGCCATGTCTCGCTTCTCATCTAACAGGTCCAACGCCTCTTGGCGTGCTTGCTCGTTGTCTGCTTCAACATAATTCGCGACCCGGGGTGAGTCGTGACGAATATCACTTGGGAGGATAGCCTCAGCCCCATAGACCAGGAAAAAGGGTGTATATCCTGTAGATCAGTTCGGGGTGGTATTTATGCTCCATAACACAGATGGTAATTCTTCCACCCAACAACCCGGCGTCCGCTTCAAAGGGACCATGAGCCGAGGCTTGATACCCTTCAGGATTTCTTGATTCGCCCTCTCAGCTTGACCATTAGACTGGGGGTGAGCCACGAATGCTACATCAAGCCGGATGTGCTCTCGTTGGCAGAACTCCTCCATCTCACCTTTAGAAAGGTTCGTACCATTATCTGTGATGATGTTATGTGGAAAACCGAAACGGAAAATAATCTTTTTGAGAAATTGAACCGCCGTGGCTGCATCACATTTATTGACGGGCTCCGCTTCAACCCACTTGGTGAACTTGTCAACCGCCACCAACAGGTGGGTCTTCTTGTCCTTAGAACGCTTAAAGGGTCCAACCATATCAAGCCCCCAAGTAGCAAACGGCCAAGTGATGGGGATCATGCGTAACTCCTGAGCAGGAACATGAGCTCGACGTGAAAATTTCTGACAAGCGTCACACCGCTTTACCAAGTCTTCCGCATCAGAATGAGTTGTCAACCAGTAGAACCCCTGTCGGAAAGCCTTAGCAACCAAGGACTTTGAGCCGGCATGGTGACCGCAATCCCCTTCATGGATTTCTTGTAGAATCTCTTGTCCTTTTTCAGGAGAAACACAATGTTGGAATACGCCTGAAACGCTAGAACGGTGCAACTCACCATTGTGAACAACCATAGACTTGGACCGTCGGACTATCTGCCTGGTGAAAAGTCCGTCTTCTAGTAATTCGCCCCGGTTTAGACACGCCAAATATGGAACCGTCCAATCCAGAGTGGCATGCAAAACGGCTACCAGCTGGGCCTCCGGATCAGGAATAACTAAATCCTCCTCTGTAGGCAACTTTACAGATGGGTTATGCAAGATATCTAGAAAGTTATTAGGTGGTACCGGCTTACGCTTAGAGCATCTACTGCTTCGTTCTTGCGCCGGTCGATGTGCTCCACCTGATAACCCTTAAAATGACCTGCCACAATATCCACCTCGCGCCTATAAGCTGCCATGAGCGGGTCCTTAGAATCCCAAGTACCAAAAACTTGCTGAGCCACCAAATCAGAATCTCCAAAGCATCGAACCCGGCTTAAGTTCATTTCCTTAGCTACACGAAGGCCGTGGAGCAATGCCTCGTACTCCGCTGCATTGTTAGTACAAGGAAACATTAAGCGAAGAACATAACAAATCTTATCTCCTCGAGGGGAAGTGAGGACAACTCCAGCCCCCGAGCCTTCCAGCTGCCTGGATCCATCATAGTGAATGGTCCAGTATGTATTATCCAGTTTGTCTTCTAGTGCCTGTAACTCGGTCCAATCATTGATGAAGTCCACAAGCGCCTGAGATTTGATGGTTGTTCGGGGTGTATACTTCAAACTATGGGGACCAAGCTCAATCGCCCACTTCGCAACCCGGCCAGTTGCCTCTCTATTCTGGATTATATCACCCAAGGGAGCAGAACTAACCACTGTAATAGGATGGCCTTGAAAATATTGCTTGAGTTTCCTACTTGCAATGAAAACTGGTCGTTGAACCAGATATTCTTTCCCAGCCTCCTTGCGCTCAACCACAATTGCCACACTAACCGCTCGGGCATTGGCAACCACGTACAACAGTAGGGGTTCATTATCAACTGGAGCAGCGAGGACTGACGGTTCAGCTAGCTGCCGCTTCAACTCCTCGAATGCCGCATCAGCGGTGTTAGTCCAGACGAATTTATCTGTTTTCTTCAACATCTGATGTAGGGGAATCGCCTTCTCTCCCAAACGGCTGATAAATCGGCTGAGGGCTGCAATCCGGCCCGCCAGACGCTGAACAACATTGATACATGCCGGTTTAGCCAAGGATGTGATTGCTTTGATCTTTTCCGGATTTGCCTCAATACCTCTGTTAGACACAAGAAAACCCAAGAGTTTGCCTGCCGGAACACCAAAAACACATTTGTCCGGGTTGAGCATCATTTTGTAAACCCGAAGATTGTCAAACGTCTCCTTGAGATCATTTATCAGGGTTTCCTGCTTCCTGGATTTCACCACAATGTCATCCACATAGGCATGAACATTACGCTCGATCTGCTTGTGAAGACAATTTTCCACACAACGCTGGTAGGTTGCTTGGGCACTCTTGAGCCCAAAGGGCATAGAAACATAGCAGAAGGCTCCAAAGGGAGTGATGACGGTTGTCTTCTCCTAGTCCTTAACTGCCATCTTAATCTGATGATAACCTGAATAAGCATCCAGGAAACTCAGGCGCTCACAACCCGCCGTTGCATCAATGATCTGATCAATACGCGGGAGAGCGAAAGGATCTGCTGGGCAAGCTTTATTCAAATAAGTGTAGTCCACACAAATATGCCAAGTGCCATTTTTCTTAAGAATAAGCACCGGAACCATTCGGGATGAAACACTTCGACAATAAACCTAGCCGCCAGTAGCCGGGCTACCTCTTCGCCGATGGCCTTGCGTCTTTCTTTGTTAAAGCGGCGAAGGTATTGCTTGACCGGTTTAAACTTAGGATCAATATTTAGGGTGTGCTCAGCGAGTTCCCTCGGTACACCTGGCATGTCAGAAGGTTTCCATGCAAAGATGTCCCGGTTCTCACGGATGAACTCGATGAGCGCGCTTTCCTATTTTGGATCCAGATTTGCACTGATACTAAACTGCTTGGATGAATCACCAGGGACGAAGTCAACAAGCTTAGTCTCATTAGCCAGTTTGAATGTCAGGGTCGGGTCATGTTCAGTCGTAGGTTTCTTCAGAGGGGTCATATCCGCCGGATCAACATTGTCTTTATAGAATTTCAGCTCCTTTGTGGCACAAACCGATTCTGCATAGGCCGCTTCACCTTCCTCGCAATCCAAGGCAATCTTTCGGCTCCCATGTACTGTGATCGTCCCCTTATAACCTGGCATCTTGAGTTATAGATAGACATAACAGGGCGTCGCCATGAATTTCGCGTAAGCCGGCCGTCCAAATAGTGCATGATATGGACTCTGGATTTTCACCACTTCAAAGGTCAAAGTCTCAGACCTGGAATCAAGCTCATCTCCAAACACAACTTCCAAAGCAATCTTTCCCACAGGGTAGGCCGATTTACCTGGTACCACACCATGAAAAATAGTGTTTGACGGTTTAAGATTCTTATCCGTCAAACCCATGCGACGGAAAGTCTCATAGTACAGGATGTTGATACTGCTCCCTCCATCCATCAGAACCTTGGTAAACTTATAGCCCCCCACCTGAGGCGCCCACCAAGGCTAGTTGGCCCGGATTGTCAACCCGGGGCGGGTGATCCTCTCTGCTCCACACAATAGGCTGCTCCGACCATCGTAGATAATGTGGTACGGCCGGTTCAACAGTATTGACTGCCCTCTTGTGAAGTTTCTGATCCCGCTTGCACAGGCTGGTAGTGAACACATGATACTGTCCGCTGTTCAACTGCTTGGGGTGACTCTGGTAACCTGACTGTTGCTGATTCCCTTGGTTATTCTGCTGGTTATTACCATGGTTGTTCTGATGGCCCTGGTTGTTCTGAAATCCAGAGCTTGAACCGCCGCCCCCATGGAAACCTGGGCCTGAACCGCCCGGTGGATCTTGATCATACCGGTATAAATCAGAATTTTTGAACTCCCTCATTATGTGACAATCTTTCCAAAGATGTGTGGAAGGGGCCTCCTTGGTCCCATGCTTCGGGCAGGGCTGGTTTAACAAACGCTCCAGATTCATCCCTCCATCGCGCGGGGGAGGTTTACCTTTGTGGCGCTGCATATTTGTGTTAGCCACCAAATCTGAATTATCCGTTTTACGCTTACTATTATTCCCATGGACCCCTTGGTTGTGGTGCTGCCCTTTTGCACTGCCGTTCTTCTTTCCCTTCTCCGGTTTGTCCTCCTCTGAATCCGGATCCTTGGTATTATCTGAATCGGCATACTTAACTAAAGCGGCCATGAGTGTTGACATGTCGTTGCAATGACGTTTGAGCCTTCCCAACTTCTGTTTCAACGGCTTGAAACGGCAATTGCCCTCTAACGTTAATACGGCGGTGTCTGCATTAATACGATCTGATGAATGTAAAATCGTCGAGACTCGTTTAACCCAATGGGTCGTGGACTCCCCTTCCTCTTGGACACAAGCGGCCAGATCTACAATTGACATCGGCTGCTTGCACGTATCCTTGAAGTTCTGGATAAACCGGCGCTTTAATTCGGCCCATGAGTCGATAGAGTTGGTTGGCAAGCTCTTCAACCAAGTGCGAGCTGTTCCTTCCAGCATCATGGTGAAATATTTAGCACAAACCGCCTCATCCACATCTAACATCTCCATTGCCATCTCATAGCTCTCCACCCATGCCTCTGGCTACAAATTGGCGGTGTAATTTGGTATCTTATGAGGTCCCTTGAAATCCTTGGGAAATCGCACATTACGCAATGCGGGAGTTAAACATGGTACCCCTAGGGAACTGAACATTACCCCTGGCTCCACGGAGGCAGTGGGGCGAACCGGAGTATGATGTCGTGCTTCATGTCGAGCTGTCAACTCGGCCTCCCGTCGTGCGCGGCCGTGGTCTACAACATCTTGCGCATTAGCACCTCCCCTGGCCGGGTTGTTCTCCCGCGGCAAATTTCGGTGGCGTGCGCTACTGGACACGGCCGGTTCGTCTTCCACGTGTCTGCTATAACTCCGGCTTGGACGGGGAGTGGAATGAATCCTCTCACGGCTCTGTGAATACGCTTGCTGTTGATTCAGTGCTGTCTGAAGAAGATCCCTGGCCCGACAAGCTTCCACTGCAACTGGTGACTCGCCATCGGTTGGGAGGGCCGCCAGGCGTGAAGCGGCGGCCACAATATTATCCAATGGGTTGGAATAATGCCCGGGCGGCGTTGATGTTACCACGTTGTTCTGGCGAGGCAGGTCTGTTGTGCATGGTTGAACCGGCGCTCCTGCTTCCGGTGCCCCCGCCCGGTTTGGCGCGGGTTGGTTACCAGCTCCTGCACCTGGTGTCGTGGTTCTAAGCCTGACAGTAGAGTGGGGGGTAGGTATGGAGAGGCAAGGTCCTAGCTATGGAGAGGTTGTAAACACAAGGGATGTACGAGTTCAGGCCCTTCTCGGAAGAAGTAATAGCCCTACGTCTCGGAGCCCGGAGGCGGTCGAGTGGATTATGAGTATATGAGTTACAAGGTGCCGAACCCCTTGACCTGTGGAGAGGGGTGGCTTATATAGAGTGCGCCAGGACCCCAGCCAGCCCACGTATGAGAGGGTTTAAGGTGAGTTAAGTCCGGGGCGTTACTGGTAACGCCCCACATAAAGTGTCTTTACTATCATAAAGTCTACTTAATTACAGGCCGTTGCAATGCAGAGTGCCTCTTGACCTTCTGGTGGTCGAGTGAGTCTTTGTGGTCGAGTCCTTCAAGTCAGTCGAGTGAGTCCCTCGTTGGTCGACTGGAAGGTGACCTCTTCCAAGGGTGTCCTTGAGCAAGGTACTTAGATCAGGTCTGTGACCCTACCCTAGGTACATGACCCCATCATTAGCCCCCGAATGGATTGAGGCTTCGAGTGAGGAAGGAGTTGATGTTGTTTCCGATTAACCTTTGCACACTGGTCGTGCGTTGTTCTGGACCAAAGAATCTCTTCATCGATAGTGAGCAACTTGTCTTCGGTCGACTCGATCCATTCTCTTCTTTCGTCGAGTGATCTTTCGGGCTTCGACGATCTCCGAGCGACGGATCGCAGGAAACCCCGCGTCTGACAGACCGATCTGCCGTTCGCGGATTCCGCGGGATGCGAAATTTGGGGAAGCGCGCGAAGCGGAGCGGACCGCGGCGTTCGGATGGGACGGGACAGAGACGCCTCGATCTCCGCGCCACTTTCTTCGCCACGTAACCCGCCTGCATAACTGTTCCTGGATATGATTAGATCGACCGGGCCCACCTGTCATCCACTCGGAAGGGACCTTATAAATGCGCCCGGCGAGGGTTTTTGTACTGTGCCTCAGTATTCTCCCTCCCTGCTTCCTTCGTCTCCGCCCAGCGCGCTCGCTCTCGCCTCCGCACAACTTCCCCTCGCGCGTCTCACCGGCAACCATGGCCAAGGAGAAGACGGCGGCGCTGGAACGCGCGAAGAAGGCGTCGGCGACGGAGAAGGCGAAGGGGAGATCCACCAGCCGCGGCGGGTCTTCGTCCAGATCCCGCCTGCCGAAGGGCTGGGTCCAAGGAGATTGGATCCAGTCGACCATCACAGAGAAAGATCTCCTCGACATGGCCAACGAGGGCTTGATCCCCCATGGAGCTGCGAGGCTTCCGGGGAAGGAGTGGCAGCCCCAGCCAGAAGAGGGTGAGTGCGTGCTCTTGGCCACCCATGTTGATCGTGGATTTTCTTTGCCGCCGAGTATTTTCTTCCGTGGCTTCTTGAACTTCTTTGGAGCGCAGCTCCACCACTTTACCCCAAATTCTATCGCCTATCTTGCTGCGTTCGTGTCCATGTGTGAGGGTTTTCTGGGCTGTCGACCGCACTGGGGCTTGTTCAAGCATATATTCACGTGTCGCTCTCAGACCGTGAAGAAGGCGAGCCCAGGCGACGAAAGAACCCGAGTCGTCCAAATGTGTGGGGGCCTGGGGATCCAGGTGAGGAATAAGAGCACCTTCCCGCCCATGACCTTTCCCGAGTCAGTCAGAGGCTGGCAGTCGACCTGGTTCTACTGCCAGGACCAGTCGACGCCGGGGCAGTCGAGTGGACTCCCTCAGTTTACCATGGACCGAGTGAACAAGCCCTCCTCTCTGAAGTTGATCCGGAGGAGAAAGCTGACGTGAAGATGTTGATGGAGCGCGTGGTGCAGTTGGTTCGGGAGGGAGTGACGGGCATGGATCTCCTGGAGGTCTTCCTTAGGCGTCGAATCCAGCCCCTTCAGTTCCGGAGCCACTGCATGTGGTTGTACTGTGGGACTGAAGACGAGACTCGAGTCCATCCAGAAGCAGTCGACGATGTCACTCTGGAAAGATGGATGGCCGCCGTTACCGGAAACAAGGATAACCCACGCGGAGCCAGAAGGATTCCTCCACTCGACCACAACAGCGATCCAAACAAGGTATGTCTGCTCTGCTCTCCACTGTGTTCTTGTCATATTCGTTTCTGTTTATCCTGCCGACTGGTCGATTGATCCTTGTCTTGATATCTACCAGGCCCTCACCGAGCTGTACTCGATGCCCAATGGGGCACAAGCTCCGACTGAGGAGGGTGAGGCGAGTGGGGGCGAGAGCCAGGAGGAGGAGGAATGGGACTCGGACGTTGCTGAGGATGATGATGACGATGATGATGATGACGGTGATGAAGATGACGTTGAAGACGAGGAAGAAGAGGAGGAGGAGGTCGTACCACCGCGCTCAGAAAGGCGGTCGAAGCTTGTCCACGACCCTTCGACTGAACGTGGCAAGGGGGTTGCGACCGTTGCTCAGTCGACCAAGCGCCCTCGGACCACCTCTCCAGTGCCGACTGAAAAGGCGCCGAAGCAGCCCAGGGCGGCCCCGTCGAAGCCGACCAAGCTCCTGCCGAAGATGAAGGTGTCCATCCCCACCATATCAGGGTAATCGTGCTGCTTAAGTCTTCTTATTTTGTGTGAACTTTGTCTCTGGTTGACGCTGAAGTTAGTCGACTGATTCTTTGGAGTTGCAGTGCTGCTACTTCTGAGACCTCAGCCCGGGCTGATGACCATGAGATGGAGGACGCAGCAACTTCAAAACCAGGTACTATATTCTTAACGCCGTTTTTAGTCGACTGACTCACGATCTCTGATCCTGATTCTTCTCTGTAGCTCCACCCAATGCTGTTATCAATCTCCCTGATGATGATGAGGATGAGGAACCGCTGAAGCGCAGACGGAGTAGGAAAGCGTCCGCCAGCAGGGTGCCCCAGGATGTGACGGCGCCTGAGATTCTGATTGCGGAGGAGGAGAACACCACTCGACACACGGTGTCCTTCGCAAATCCACTGACGAGTGCTCAGCAGCCCTCCCTCTTCACGACGCACCACGTCCCAGAGGACCAAGCTGGCGCGGCGAAGGAGGCGATACGTCAGGCAGGAATCATGATGGAGCAGTTGAAGACCATCCGGGATGCGAGCCAAGCGGCTTATGACGCCAGTTCCGCCCTCCAAAGCAATGTTCAGGTCAGTCGACCACCGTTTGTTCTGTTAGGATATGCTACCAAAAACTTTTCCTTTCCAGAATTTACAATAGTCACCCACTGGGTGTGTCGATTAAACTCCGTGTTAGCGGGGGCACGCTGAGTGCACCCGCTGGGTGTAGTCCCCAAGGCTAAGGTCGACTGCTGGCAGTCGGCCTTAGGCTTTATAATTTCAGCCTTTCTGTCATTCGACCAAGTCGACTGGATTTCGCAATCCGGTCGACTGGTCGACTCTGTCTTTAATAGGATTAGTGGGGGCACGCTGAGTGCACCCACTGGGTGTAGTCTCCAAGGCTAAGGTCGACTGCTGGCAGTCGGCCTTAGGCTTTATGATGTCGATCTTTCTGTCAGTTGACTATGTCGACTGGACTTCACAAACCGGTGGGGGCACGCTGAGTGCACCCACTGGGTGTAGTCCCCGAGACTGTGGTCGACTGCTTGCAGTCGATTACAGTCTTAAAGAATACATCCCCCTCTTTTTTTTAGGTCAACTGGTCGACTTTATCTTCAACAGGATTAGTGGGGGCACGCTGAGTGCACCCACTGGGTGTAGTCCCCGAGACTACGGTCGAATGCTTGTATTCGGCTGTAGTCTTAGAAACGTGTGATTTTTCCTTTTTCACTCGGAAGTGAATTATATTTGACATTTAGTCGATTGGTTCTTCGCAGAACTCCTGTGATCTTGTGGCTCGCTACTCTGAGCTGGAAAACAAGCACACTCAACTCGAGCTGAGCTTGAAGCTGGTTCAGGAGAAGCTGACGAAGGCAAAGGAGGAGACCGAAGGTATGTTTGGTGAGACCCTGACGACTGCTTTTCCCCTTGCTTGTTTCAAAATCTGATCTTGCTGTAACTTGCAGGTAAGGTAAGGGAGGCCCAACAGAAGAAAGACCTCGAACTAGCTGAGAAGATCAAGCTTGCTGACGAGAAGTTAGCTTCAGTCACCAAGCTTGAACAAGACAATACCAATCTGAAAGCTGCTCTTGGGATCGCCAACAAGGAGGTCAGTCGACTGAAAACTGATAAAGCTGCCCTGACCGACCAAGTCAGTAAGTTGACTGGGAAGAAAAATGATCTGGAGGCCTTCCTGAGTGGTCTTGCCAAGAAGCTGTTTCTTATGCTTGAAGGTAAACCTCTATGCTCGGCAAACATTTCCAATCGTGGTTTTTCCATTCGACCATCCCCTTGACTCAGTGATCATCCTTGCAGAATTTTGCCAAAACTTTGAAGAAGAAACTAGCCGGCTGGAGCCAAACCTCGACCCCGTCAATTCTCCGGTGAACGACGAAGTTGCCATGGATGTTTTCCGACTGGAGTCTCGTGTTGCAGCTGTCGTGGACTATCTCGCAAGGCTGAAGGCCGCCACATCTCGCATCGACTCGACGCTCTGGCCTGGGGAGACACTTCAGAATGACCTTGAGTCGCTGATGGCTCGCTTGAACACGATCCCTGGTCGAGTGCAGGAATGGAAGAAGTCCTCGGCTCGGTGCGGTGCAGATGTTGCTCTGTGTCTGGCCCGAGTCCACTGCAAAGATGCGCGAGAAGAGAAGCTGGCGGCCCTCCGGGTGGCCAACACCAAGAAACACGACTTCAGGTCCTTTATGGAAACTTTCCTTGCGGCTGCCACTCGGATCGCCGACGGAATTGACCTTGATGAGTTTGTTGCACCTTCCAGCCCTCCACAGGAGGGGTAAAAAACTTCTTCTAGCTCGACGCTTTAAATTTGCCTCGGTATGCCGAGTGGAATTGTAACCGATAAACCTTAACGGGCTTAACGCCTGAGCACTTTCGGTTCCTTTAGATATCGATTCAAACTTGAATTTGGTGCTTGAATACGATTGCTTTTGGCTCGAAATGTCTTTTGCAGGTTCAAAGCAAGGCGCCTTTACTGCAATCGACTTATTCTTTAGTCCACTTAGGCGAGCACTGGGCTGCGGCTAAGCCTCCGAGTGGAAGTCCGGCTTACCACTCGGTAGGATTTTTATAACTTAGGCGAGCACTGGGCTGCAGCTAAGCCTCCGAGTGAGAGGTTTACTCTTCACTCGGTAGGATTTTCATATCTTAGACTAGCACTGGGCTGCAGCTAAGCCCCCGAGTGAGAGGTTTGCTCTTCACTCGGTAGGATTTTGATAACTTAGGCTAGCACTGGGCTGCAGCTAAGCCTCCGAGTGAGAGGTTTGCTCTTCACTCGGCAGGATTTTGATAACTTAGGCGAGCACTGGACTGCAGCTAAGCCTCCGAGTGAGAGGTTTGCTCTTCACTCGGTAGGATTTTGATAACTTAGGCGAGACTTGGACTGCAGCTAAGCCTCCGAGTGAGAGGTCTGCTTCCACTCGGTAGGATTTTGATATCTTAGGCGAGTACTTGGACTGCAGCTAAGCCTCCGAGTGGAAGTCCGTCTTACCACTCGGTAGGATTTTTATATCTTAGGCGAGTGCTTGGACTGCAGCTAAGCCCCCAAGTGAAAGTCCGGCTTACCACTCGGTAGGATTTTTATATCTTAGGCGAGTGCTTGGACTGCAGCTAAGCCCCCGAGTGAGAGGTTTGCTCTTCACTCGGTAGGATTTTTACAAACTTAGGCGAGTGCTTGGACTGCAGCTAAGCCTCCGAGTGAGAGGTTTGCTCTTCACTCGGTAGGATTTTTATAACTTAGGCGAGTGCTTGGACTGCAGCTAAGCCCCCGAGTGAGAGGTTTGCTCTTCACTCGGTAGGATTTTTATAACTTAGGCGAGTGCTTGGACTGCAGCTAGCCCCCGAGTGAGAGGTTTGCTCTTCACTCGGTAGGATTTTTATATCTTAGGCGAGTACTTGGACTGCAGCTAAGCCTCCGAGTGGAAGTTCGGCTTACCACTCGGTAGGATTTTTATATCTTAGGCGAGTGCTTGGACTGCAGCTAAGCCCCGAGTGAGAGGTTTGCTCTTCACTCGGTAGGATTTTTATAACTTAGGCGAGTGCTTGGACTGCAGCTAAGCCCCCGAGTGAGAGGTTTGCTCTTCACTCGGTAGGATTTTTACAACTTAGGCGAGTGCTTGGACTGCAGCTAAGCCCCCGAGTGAGAGGTTTGCTCTTCACTCGGTAGGATTTTTATATCTTAGGCGAGTACTTGGACTGCAGCTAAGCCTCCGAGTGGAAGGTTCCGGCTTACCACTCGGTAGGATTTTTATAGCTTAGGCGAGTGCTTGGACTGCAGCTAAGCCCCCGAGTGAGAGGTTTGCTCTTCACTCGGTAGGATTTTTACAAACTTAGGCGAGCACAGGGCTGCAGCTAAGCCCCCGAGTGGAAGTCTGGCTTACCACTCGGTAGGATTTCGATAACTTAGGCGAAACGGATTCGCAGCTAAGCCTCCGAGTGGGAGTCTGGCTCACCACTCGGTAGGATTTTTACAAACTTAGGCGAAACGGATTCGCGGCTAAGTCACCCACTGAGGGGGAATTTTATTGGACAAAAATAAAAAGTGACAAAAATTATGGAGGAACTATGACACTATTATTTTGAGGTCCATGAACTACAGAAGTACTTTATTGCAACTCATCCGAGTGATAAACCTTAAGTGTAAAATGGGCGGAGTAGTTCCGCGTTCCAAGCTCGGGGCTCGTCGATATTATGCTCGACGTTGTAAAGACGGTACGCCCCGTTGTGGAGAACCTTGGTGACGATGAAGGGACCTTCCCAAGAAGGAGCAAGCTTGTGTGGTTTGTGCTGATCCACTCGGAGAACTAAATCTCCTTCCTGGAAGGCTCGACCTCTCACATTTCTGGCGTGGAAACGACGCAAATCTTGTTGGTAGATGGTCGACCGGATCAGAGCCATCTCCCTTTCTTCCTCTAAAAGGTCGACTGCGTCCTGCCGCGCTTGTTCAGCTTCTGCTTCGTTGTAGATTTCAACTCGAGGAGCATTGTGGAGAAGATCACTCGGCAAGACTGCTTCAGCTCCGTAGACCAAGAAGAATGGAGTTCTTCCGGTCGACCGATTAGGTGTGGTCCGCAGCCCCCAAAGCACTGAGGGAAGTTCGTCGACCCAAGCTCCAGCTGCATGCTTGAGATCACGCATCAGTCGGGGTTTCAATCCCTTGAGAATCAGGCCATTAGCTCGCTCTGCTTGTCCATTCGACTGCGGATGGGCGACTGAAGCGTAGTCGACCCGTGTGCCTTGGGAGTTACAGAAATCTCTGAATTCCTCCGAGTCAAAGTTCGACCCATTATCCGTAATGATGCTGTGCGGGACTCCATATCTGAATATTAGTTCCCTGATGAAGCTAACAGCAGTACCGGTGTCAAGGTTCTTGATTGGTTTAGCCTCGATCCACTTGGTGAACTTGTCGACTGC
The DNA here is from genome assembly GCF_018294505.1 of Triticum aestivum. Taxonomy (NCBI): domain Eukaryota; kingdom Viridiplantae; phylum Streptophyta; class Magnoliopsida; order Poales; family Poaceae; genus Triticum; species Triticum aestivum. The sequence continues at coordinate 115,732,030 of NC_057800.1, forward strand.
CACCAGTACATGCGTGAAGCCGCTTCGTCCTGTTCTCAAAGGACCGACCATGTCCAACCCCCATACTGCGAAAGGCCAGACGAGTGGGATGGTCTTCAGAGCCGATGCAGGCTTGTGCGACATATTCGAGTAGAACTGACATCCCTCGCACTTATCCACTATCTCCTTTGCCATCTCATTCGCCTTTGGCCAGTAAAATCCGGCTCGGTATGCTTTGGCCACGATGGTCCGAGAGGACGCATGATGACCACAGGTCCCCGAGTGGATATCATTGAGGATGAGTCGACCTTCTTCTGGTGTTATGCACTTCTGACCAACTCCAGTCGCGCTTTCTCTGAATAATTGTCCTTTGATTACGGTAAAGGCCTTAGATCGACGGACGATCTGTCGAGCCTCTTCCTCATCCTCCGGAAGCTCTTTTCTCAGGATATACGCGATATATGGAACTGTCCAGTCGGGAATGACCACCAAGACCTCCATGATCAAGTCGACCACCGCTGGGACTTCAACCTCAGTCGGATCTGTGGCACTCTTGGGCTGTGGAGCTTCTTCGGTGAAAGGATCTTCTTTGACTGACGGAGTGTGTATATGCTCCAAGAACACACCACTCGGAATGGCTTCTCTCTTGGAACCTATCTTTGCTAGATCATCAGCTGCTTGATTTTTCAGTCGGGGTATATGATGGAGCTCCAACCCCTCGAACTTCTTTTCCAGCTTCCTCACTGCACTGCAGTATCCAGTCATGGCTGGGCTTCTCACGTCCCACTCCTTCATCACTTGGTTGACCACTAAATCCGAGTCGCCATAGACCATCAGGCGACGGACGCCGAGTGAAATGGCCATGCGCAATCCATATAAGAGGGCCTCATATTCTGCCTCATTGTTGGAGGAATCAAAGTGAATCTGGAGCACATATCTGAGCTTATCTCCTCTGGGGGAAACCAGGACAACCCCAGCACCGGAACCATTCAACATCTTAGAGCCATCAAAGAACATGGTCCAATGCTCCGAGTGAATTTCAGTCGGCTGCTGCTGTTCAATCCACTCGGCGAGGAAATCTGCTATTGCCTGGGACTTAATGGCTTTCTTTGCCTCAAACTTGATATCAAGGGGAAGAAGTTCAATCGCCCATTTGGCCACTCGACCAGTTGCATCTCTGTTGTGCAAAATCTCTGATAGTGGAGCGTCGCTGACGACTGTGATGGAATGATCAGAGAAGTAATGAGCAACCTTCTTTGTGGTCATGTATATTCCATACACAAGCTTCTGATAATGAGGATATCTCTGCTTGGATGGAGTCAAGACTTCAGACAAATAATACACTGGGCGCTGAACTTTGAGAGCTTTTCCTTCTTCTTCCCGCTCGACCGTAAGCACAGTACTGACGACTTGTCCTGTGGCTGCGATATAGAGCAACAGAGGCTCTTTGCTGATTGGAGCAGCAAGCACCGGCTGGGTGGAGAGCAGAGCTTTTAGCTCGGCAAACGCTGCATCAGCTTCTGGAGTCCACTCGAACTTGTCTGCCTTCTTCATCAGTCGGTAAAGAGGCAATGCCTTTTCACCGAGTCGTGAGATGAATCGACTTAATGCGGCCAAGCATCCAGTAAGCTTCTGGACATCGTGCACTCGCACAGGGCGTTTCATTCGGAGAATAGTGCCGATCTTCTCTGGATTAGCGTCGATTCCCCGTTCGGAAACGAGAAAACCGAGTAACTTGCCACCAGGAACTCCAAATGTGCACTTTGATGGATTGAGCTTGATATCATACCTTCTGAGGTTGGCAAATGTTTCGGCGAGATCAGCGAGCAGGTCGGAACCTTTTCGTGACTTGACAACGATATCATCCATATATGCTTCCACATTCCGACTGATTTGAGTGAGTAGACACTTCTGAATCATTCGCATAAATGTGGCTCCGGCATTCTTGAGGCCGAACGGCATGGTGATATAGCAGAAGCACCCGAATGGAGTGATGAAAGCTGTTTTTACCTCGTCGGGTCCGTACAGACGGATCTGGTGGTACCCGGAATAGGCATCTAGAAAAGATAATCTCTCGCATCCCGCGGTCGAGTCAACAATTTGATCTATGCGAGGGAGAGGAAAATGATCTTTCGGGCAGGCCCGGTTGATGTGCTTGAAATCAATGCACATTCGGAGCGACTTGTCCTTCTTAGGAACCATGACGACATTAGCGAGCCACTCGGAGTGGTATATCTCTCGGATAAATCCTGCCGCCAACAGTCGAGCCACTTCCTCACCAATGGCTTTTCTCTTCTGGACGGCGGACCGCCGAAGATGCTCTTTGACTGGTTTTGCAGATGAGTCGACTCTTAGGCGATGCTCAGCCAGTCCCCTGGGAACACCTGGCATGTCAGCGGGCTTCCATGCAAAAATGTCCCAGTTCTCACGGAGGAACTGGATGAGCGCTTCTTCCTATTTTGGGTCGAGTGTTGTGGAGATGCGGGTCGGAGCTGCATCGGGGTCGGTCGGGTGAATGTGAACAGGCTTCGTCTCACCGGACGACTGAAATGCAGACTCTGTGGCGGGTTTCTTGGATCGCAGCAAGTCACTCGGATCTGCGTTTTGCTTGTATTCCTCGAACTCGACCGCTGTCACCTGGGAATCGGCAATCTTTGAGCCCTTCTGAAAGCACTCTTCTGCCTTTTTCCGATCACCGGTGACAGTGATCACTCCTTTGGGGCCGGGCATCTTCAATTTGAGGTACACGTAACATGGTCGAGCCATGAACCGTGCGTAAGCTGGTCTCCCCAAAATGGCATGATATGCACTCTGAAAATCCACGACCTCAAACGTCAACTTTTCTTTGCGAAAATGTTTCGAATCACCAAACACCACGTCCAAAGCTATTTGGCCGAGTGACTCGGCTTTCTTCCCTGGTATAACTCCATGAAAGCTCATGTTACTAGTGCTCAGTCGGGACATCGGAATGCCCATTCCTTTCAGTGTGTCTGCATACAACAAATTCAGCCCGCTTCCACCGTCCATCAGCACTTTTGTCAGTCGAGTGCCTTCGACAACTGGATCGACCACCAAGGCTTGCCTCCCAGGGGTGGCAATATGAGTCGGGTGATCAGATTGGTCGAATGTGATGGGTATTTGGGACCATTTCAGATAATTTGCTTTTGCTGGGGCAACCATGTTCACCTCTCGGTTAATGACTTTCAATCGACTCTTGCTTTCCACATCTGCAAAGATCATCAGAGTGGAGTTGATATGCGGATATCCTTCCTCACTGTCCTCCTTGTCTTCGGCCTTGTCCGACTCCTTCTCCTTGTCCTTAGACTGTTTTCCCTGAAACTGCTGGATCAGGAGTCGACATTGGCGAGTGGTGTGCTTCGGGTAGATGATATTCCCCTCTTCGTCTTTCTTCGTGTGGATGTGACATGGCATATCCATTACGTCGTTCCCTTCTTTATCCTTTACCTTCTTAGGGTTCCAGGATCCTTTTGGTTTCCCCTTAAACTTTCCCTGAGTCACGGCCAGAGCCTCTCCAGGAGCTGCTGGTTCAGCCTTCCGCTTTTGTTTCCGACTGGTGTTTCCCTTTTCCGACTGGCTCGGCTTGTGCTTGCCGCTTCGGAGTCGGTCTTCTTCTTCGCCGTTGGCGTACTTGGTAGCAATCTCCATCATCCGACTCAAGGTCATGTCACCGGTTCGACCAAATTTCAAACTTAATTCTCTGTTCTTGACGCCATCCTTGAAGGCGCAGACTGCCTGGTGATCAGACACATTCTCCACAGTATGGTGCAAAGTGATCCATCTCTGAATATACTCTCTGAGAGTCTCATTGGTCTTCTGCACGCAGACTTGCAACTCTGTCAGTCCAGCTGGTCGCTTGCAAGTTCCTTCAAATGTTCTGATGAACACTCGGGACAGATCTTCCCAAGTGTAAATGCTGCTAGGAGGTAATTGAGTCAACCATGCCCTGGCAGAACCTTCCAGCATGAGGGGCAAATGCTTCATGGCCACCTCGTCGTTTCCACCACCAATCTGAACCGCCACTCGGTAGTCCTCGAGCCAAGTTTCAGGCTTAGACTCACCAGTGAACTTGCTGACTCCTGTTGCCAACCTGAAATTGGGAGGGATAACTGCGGCTCTGATAGCTCTGCTGAAACATTCAGGACCAGAAACATGCACTCGACTGCTTGTGGGCGCATCTCTGTCGAGTCCACCTCGATGGGCTCTGTTCCGGTCGACCAAACCTTGCACGATAATGGATCGCGCGTCGAAGCCTGGTTCTCTGGGGTCGACTGGAACTCTTCGCCCCGCACTGAGCTGACGCCTGTCATCTTGCTGCCGAGGAGTGTAAGACCCACCCCTCGGAGGGGAATTGGGCACTCGACGCCTATCATCTCGGTCGAGTCGGTCACCATATTGGTCTCGCCGATTCTCGCGCCCTTCACGCCGCGGAGGCGATCTGGGGCTGTGAGCCGACTGAACCGTATTCGCAGCGACGGATCGACTGTGAATTCTGTTGCGCGACTGCGACACGGCCGAATTCTGATCTCCTGCTGCCCGGAGCAGATCCCTGATCTGCATCAAGCCTCTGCCAGCTTCCGACTGAGAAGGCTGGATAGACTCTGCTATACGGGTCGCAGCTGCTAAATTCTGGATTGGGGTTCGATATACCTGAGTCGGCGGGAAGAGTTGACGTCGACTGTTGTCGGGAACTCGTTGCCGCGCGCGCTCGTCGAGTGCTCGCTGAAGATTCTCCAGTCGAGTGCGTTCGGCCAAGTTGGCCAAACGTGCCTCCTCCAAGGCGCGAGCCTCGGGGGTTTCTCCTGCGATGGGCGTACGCAGGGCATCCACGTTCCTGCGGCGAAGTTCCTCTCTTTGCAGAGAGTCGAGTGGCTCGGGCTGGTACTCTTCGTGGTCTCGTGCGGGGTCGCCTCCGTCGCCTGCTCCACCATCACGGGCGAAGCCAGGGGGACTGCGGGGCCCGTCGACCATCAGGATTTCCGCCGCTGGATCACTGCTATCGCACTCGGATGCAGTCTCTACGGAGCCAGTCGACAGATCGAACAGGCCGTAGAGAGATTCGTCGGGCTCGATTGCCGCAACTTGAGAGGTGGCCGTCTGGCGAGCCACCGCGTGCCTCACCCACCGCTGAAGCCTCGACCGGCCCGAGCGCTTGCGCTGGCGGGAGACCGGGAGGGTGGACGATGGAGGAGTCGACCGATACGGGGTCGACGGTTGCCGCAGCAGAACGCCGCGGACACATGCGCGAAAATACGTCGCACCGCGGACGGGGAGCGCATCAACGTCGAGTGGAGCCTCCTGGAGCCAGGCGGAGTCGTCGGCGATGAAGGTGAGAGCACCGAGACGAATCTCTCGACCCTCAACCAAAACTCCAGCAGCCACCATCATGAAAGTACTCGGAAGAATCGCAACTTCTCCACAAAATTGCTAAAACACCGGCCCCACGGTGGGAGCCAACTGTCGTGGTTCTAAGCCTGACAGTAGAGTAGGGGGTAGGTATGGAGAGGCAAGGTCCTAGCTATGGAGAGGTTGTAAACACAAGGGATGTACGAGTTCAGGCCCTTCTCGGAAGAAGTAATAGCCCTACGTCTCGGAGCCCGGAGGCGGTCGAGTGGATTATGAGTATATGAGTTACAAGGTGCCGAACCCCTTGACCTGTGGAGGGGGGGTGGCTTATATAGAGTGCGCCAGGACCCCAGCCAGCCCACGTAGGAGAGGGTTTATTGTGAGTTAAGTCCGGGGCGTTACTGGTAACGCCCCACATAAAGTGTCTTTACTATCATAAAGTCTACTTAATTACAGGCCGTTGCAATGCAGAGTGCCTCTTGACCTTCTGGTGGTCGAGTGAGTCTTTGTGGTCGAGTCCTTCAAGTCAGTCGAGTGAGTCCCTCGTTGGTCGACTGGAAGGTGACCTCTTCCAAGGGTGTCCTTGAGCAAGGTACTTAGATCAGGTCTGTGACCCTACCCTAGGTACATGACCCCATCACCTGGCGTGTTGAAAAGATTCTGCGGCTCATAAATCGACGAGAGGCGTGATAGGTACCTTCCTCTCATGACCTCTTCCGAGGCATTCTGATCTAGTCTAATCCGATAAGCCTGTGCTTCCAAGTCGGCCCGCTCTGTGGCCATCCTGGCGTTCTCTGCTGCCAGGTCCGCTTTAGCCTGGGCTATATGATCTTTCACTTTTAGAATCTCCGCATCGTGCTGATCCCTGGCTGCTACGTCTACCTCCGCAGACATCAGTGCCGCTAGACGTTAAACAAATCAGACAAGACTTGGGCCGGAGGCGGCGCCGAGCTACCTGCCCCTGCTGGCGTGGCCGTCATTGAACTGGAGAGCACTCATGCGGTGGTAGATGAATGAGGCGCCAGTCGTGTGCCGGCCATGAAGACAGTGGCCCGGTTTGGCAGACCGGGGGAATCCGGAATACTGTTGCCCTCGGATCCTCCCTCAATCCGGCCATCGTACAACTGGTAAAGCGATTCGGTTTCTCCGAAAGACTCGTCACCACTGTGTACTACGGTTTCTCCATCGGAGACCGGTTCCTCCTCGTACCCCGAACCGTGGACGACATCTACGAAAACATGCCTTGCCTCAGGCTGAACCGGTGAAGAATTTGCACGCCGAGCCGTCTCGATGATGTCGGTGCAGGTGTTCGGCTCGGGGGCCGGTTCGCCGATCTTGCCGATGAAGACGTGAATCCCACCAAAGGGTACCCGGTACCTGTATTCACTTGAATCAGCCTTGGGACCCCATCCTGCATTGTCGATGTAGAGCTTGCCGCGGCGACTCTTCGTCATCCGCCCCACAGCGTATCCCTTCAGTCCATCGAAGCTGCCCTTCAAGAACACAAAACCATCGTGCGATAGCCCCACGGTGGGTGCCAACTGTCGTGGAATTGTCATGGCAGATGTCCTCATGAAAGGACTTAGTCGTGGAGCCATTACTACGGGTTAGCTTGAAGGGGTTAAACCGGACAAAGGGACACGAGAGTTTTATACTAGTTCGGCCCCTTCAATGAAGGTAAAAGCCTACGTCTAGTTGTGATTGGTATTGCTGGGGTTTCGAAGGCCAGGGAGCGAATCCGCTTTGTCTGGCTTCGAGTTGTTCTTTTCTCTCCCTAAACCGCCGCCGGGTCACCCCTTTATATACTCGGGAGGACCCCGGCTGGTCTACAGAGTCCCGAGGCTGGCTCATCCAAGTGTCCGCCTCGGTCTCTTCTTTCCTATCTTACAATGCAAGTTTATACAATCATGGCGGTTTACTATCATGGGCCCTAAATCGCCTGCGGGCTCTCGGCCTCTAAGCTTCATATGTAAAGCGACATCTTCTGGGTTTCCTTGGGCTTCAGTATAGCTGAAGGTGAACCAGCCCCTCCTGGGCGGTTTACCCTCAGAGGTTATATCCTCAACAATAGGTTTCACTAGTGGCTTCTCTCAAGATAGCATAAGTATTACGGTGGGTGAACAAATTACTGTCGAGCAATTGATAGAATTGAGCACAGTTATGATAATATCCAGGTATGATCATGTATATAGGCATCACGTCCATGACAAGTAGACCGACTCCTGCCTGCATCTACTACTATTACTCCACACATCGACCTCTATCCAGCATGCATCTAGAGTATTAAGTTCATAAGAACGGAGTAACGCTTTAAGCAAGATGACATGATGTAGAGGGATAAAATCATGCAATATGATATAAACACCATCTTTTTATCCTCGATGGCAACAATACAATACATGTCGTTTCCCCTACTATCACTGGGATCGAGCACCGCAAGATTGAACCCAAAGCTAAGCACTTCTCCCATTGCAAGAAAGATCAATCTAGTAGGCCAAACCAAACTGATAATTCGAAGAGACTTGCAAAGATAACCAATCATACATTAAAGAATTCAGAGAAGATTCAAATATTATTCATAGATAATCTTGATCATAAACCCACAATTCATCGGATCTCGACAAACACACCGCAAAAGAAGATTACATCGAATAGATCTCCAAGAGAATCAAGGAGAACTTTGTATTGAGATCCAAAGAGAGATAAGAAGCCATCTAGCTAATAACTATGGACCCGAAGGTCTGAAGTAAACTACTCACACATCACCGGAGGGGCCATGGAGTTGATGTAGAGGCCCTCCATGATCAATGCCCCCTCTAGTGGAGCTCCAGAAAAAGCCCCAAGATGGGATTTCTTGGGTACAGAAGGTTGCAGCGGTGGAAATAGGGTTTCGTGGTGCTCCTGGATGTTTTCGGGGTATATGAACATATATATGAGGAAGAAGTAGGTCGGTTGAGCCACGAGGGGCCCACGAGGAGGGAGGGCGCGCCCCCTGCCTCATGGCCACCTCGTTGGTTGCTTGGCGTCCACTCCAAGTCCTCTGGATCACGTTTGTTCCAAAAATCACGCTCCCGAAGGTTTCATTCCGTTTGGACTCCGTTTGATATTCCTTTTTTGCGAAACACTGAAATAGGCAAAAAAACAGCAATTTGCACTGGGCCTTGGGTTAATAGGTTAGTCCAAAAAAATATAAAAGTGTAAAATTAAGCCCATTAACATCCAAAACAGATAATATAATAGCATGGAACAATCAAAAATTATAGATACGTTGGAGACGTATCAGCATCCCCAAGCTTAATTCCTGCTCGTCCTCGAGTAGGTAAATGATAAAAATAGAATTTTTTATGTGGAATGCTTTCTAGAATATTCTTCAATGTATTTTTCTCTATTGTGGCATGAATGTTCAGATCCAAAAGATTCAAGATAAAAGTTTATTGTTGACATAAAAATAGTAATACTCCAAGTATGCTAATCAAGCAATTATGTCTTATCAAAATACCATAGCCAAAGAAAACTTATCCCTACAAAGTCATATAGTTTGGCCAAGCTTCATTTTCGTCACACAAAATGCTCTCAGCATGCACAACCCCGATGACAAGCCAAGCAATTGTTTCATACTTAGCCTTTTCAAACTCTTTCAACTTTTACGCAATATATGAGCGTGAGCCATGGACATAGCACTATGGGTGGAATAGAATATGATGATTGAGGTTGTGTGAGAAGACAAAAAGGGAGAAAGTCTCACATTGACGCGGCTAATCAATGGGCTATGGAGATGCCCACCGATTGAGGTCAATGCAAGGAGTAGGGATTGTCATGCAACGGATGCACTAGAGCTATAAATATATGAAAGCTCATCAAAGAAACTAAGTGGGTGTGCATCCAACTCGCTTGCTCTCAAAGACCTAGGGCATTTGAGGAAGCCCATTGATAACCCACAAGTATAGGGGATCGCAACAGTTTTCGAGGGTAGAGTATTCAACCCAAACTTATTGATTCGACACAAGGGGAGCCAAAGATTATTCTCAAGTATTAGCAGCCGAGTTGTCAATTCAACCACACCTGGAAATTTAATATCTACAGTAGAGTGTTTAGTAGCAAATTAGTATGATAGTAGTGATAACGGTAGCAAAAGTAATGTTTTTGGTATTTTGTAGTGATGATAACAATAGCAACGGAAAAGTAAATAAGCGAAGAACAATTATGGAAAGCTCATAGGCAATGGATCGGTGATGGAGAATTATGCCGGATGCGGTTCATCATGCAACAGTCATAACCTAGGGTGACACAGAACTAGCTCCAGTTCATCAATGTAATGTAGGCATGTATTCCGAATATAGTCATACGTGCTTATGGAAAAGAACTTGCATGTCATCTTTTGTCCTACCCTCCCGTGGCAGCGGGGTCCTAGCGGAAACTAAGGGATATTAAGGCCTCCTTTTAATAGAGTACCGGAACAAAGCATTAACACATAGTGAATACATGAACTCCTCAAACTACGGTCATCACCGGTAAGTACCCCGATTATTGTCACTTCGGGGTTAACGGATCATAACACATAATAGGTGACTATAGACATGCAAGATAGGATCAAGAACTCTCATATATTGATGAAAACATAATAGGTTCAGATCTGAAATCATGGCACTCGGGCCCTAGTGACAAGCATTAAGCATAGCAAAGTCATAGCAACATCAATCCCAGAACATAGTGGATACAAGGGATCAAACCCTAACAAAACTAACTTGATTACATGATAAATCTCATCCAACCCATCACCGTCCAGCAAGCCTACGATGGAATTACTCACGCACGACAGTGAGCATCATGAAATTGGTGATGGAGGATGGTTGATGATGACGATGGCAACGGATTCCCCTCTCCGGAGCCCTCCCAAGAGAGTTCAGGGCTTGGCGGCGGCTCCGTATCGTAAAACACGATGAATCCTTCTCCCTTGGTTTTTTCTCCCTGAAAGTGAATATATGGAGTCCAGGTTGAGGTCGGTGGAGTGTCAGGGGGCCACGAGGCAGGGGCGCGCCCAGGGGGCAGGCGCGCCCCCACCGTCGGGGACAGGTGGGGCACCCCCTGACGTGGATCTTCCTTCCAATATTCATTATATATTCCAAAATATTGCTCCGTTGATTTTCACGTCATTCCGAGAACTTTTATTTCTGCACAAAAATAACACCATGGCAATTCTGCTGAAAACAGCATCGGTCCGGGTTAGTTCCATTCAAATCATGCAAGTTAGAGTCCAAAACAAGGGCAAAAGTGTTTGGAAATGTAGATACAACGGAGACGTATCAACTCCCCAAGCTTAAACCTTTGCTTGTCCTCAAGCAATTCAGTTGATAAACTGAAAGTGATAAAGAAAAACTTTTACAAACTCTGTTTGATCTTGTTGTTGTAAATATGTAAAGCCAGCATTCAAGTTTTCAGCAAAGATTATGAACTAACCATATTCACAATAACATTTAGGTCTCATGTTTACTCATATCAATGGCATAATCAACTAGCGAGCAATAATAATAAATCTCGGATGACAACACTTTCTCAAAACAATCATGATATGATATAACAAGATGGTATATCGCTAGCCCTTTCTGAGACCACAAAACATAAATGCAGATCACTTTTAAAGATCAAGGACTGACTAGACATTGTAATTCATGGTAAAAGAGATCCAGTCAAGTCATACTCAATGTAAACTAACAATAATGAATTCAAATGGCAGCGGTGCTCTCCAACTGGTGCTTTTTAATAAGAGGATGATGACTCAACATAAAAGTAAATAGACATGCCCTTCGCAGAGGGAAGCAGGGATTTGTAGAGGTGCCAGAGCTCGGTTTTGAAATAGATATGAATAATATTTTGAGCGGCATACTTTCATTGTCAACATAACAACCAAGAGATGGCGATATCTTCCATGCTACACACATTATAGGTGGTTCCCAAACAGAATGGTAAAGTTTATACTCACCCTCCACCAACAAGCATCAATCCATGACTTGCTCGAAACAACGACTGCCTCCAACTAACAAGAGTCCCGGGGGAGTTTTGTTTGCAGTTATTTTGATTTGATTTGCATAAAGCATGGGATTGGGTATCCCGGTGACCAGCCATTTTTCTCGTGAGTGAGGAGCGGAGTCCACTCCTCTTGAGAATAACCCGCCTAACATGGAAGATACGGACAGCCCTAGTTGATACATGAGCTATTCGATCATACAAAACAAGATATTTATTTGAAGGTTTAGAGTTTGGCACATACAAATTTACTTGGAACGGCAGGTAGATACCATATATAGGTAGGTATGGTGGACTCATGTGGAATAACTTTGGGGTTTATGGAATTGGATGCATGCTACCTCTTGAGCACTGCGTTGGTTTTCCCTTGAAGAGGAAAGGGTGATGCAGCAGAGCAGCGTAAGTATTTCCCTCAGTTTTTGAGAACCAAGGTATCAATCCAGTAGGAGGCCACACACAAGTCCCTCACACCTACACAAACAAATAAACTCCTCGCAACCAACGCGATAAAGGGGTTGTCAATCCCTTCACGGTCACCTACGAGAGTGAGATCTGATAGATATGATAAGATAATATTTTTGGTATTTTTATGATAAAGAGAAATAAAGATGCAAGTAAAATAAATGGCAAAGGAAATAACTAAGTATTGGAAGATTAATATGATGGAAAATAGACCCGGGGGGCATAGGTTTGACTAGAGGCTTCTCTCGAGAGCATAAGTATTACGGTGGGTGAACAAATTACTGTTGAGCAGTTGACAAAATTGAGCATAGTTATGAGAATATCTAGGTATGATCATGTATATAGACATCACGTCCGAGACAAGTAGACCAACTCCTGCCTACATCTACTACTATTACTCCACACATCGACCGCTGTCTAGCATGCATCTAGAGTATTAAGTTCAAGAGAACAGAGTAGCGCTTTAAGCAAGCACTACAAAAAAATACACTTCCGTGATGATACGTGTTTGTCACAGTAGGTCGCGTTTTTTGTCATGCATGTACATCCATGACAAATTTATGACAGAATCAAGATAGTTATACCTGTGTTGTCGTACAAGTGTTCCATGACATTACCAAAATTATCATCACGGAAGTGCCCACTTCCATGACGATAAATCGCGCGTCGCAGAAGTGCTTTCGTCAAGGGTGACCGACACGTGGCATCCACCGTAACGGAACAACGTTAAGCTATCGGGTCGGGTTTTGGATCCGATAACCCGTTAACAGCCCCGACCAATGGTGATTTTCCACGTGTAAAATCATCATTGGCTGGAGGAAACACGTGTCGGCTCATCGTCGGGACAGATGTCATCCACTCATTTGACAGAAGGCGCCTATGATACGTTGACACATGGCACGACCAACAGAGGCCCGTTCCTGTGAAAAGGCCAGCCCGTTTGACTTGGTTAAAAGGTGGCGGGCCGGCCCATGGAAAGCCTGTTAATGGCATGTTCTCATATAGCCCATTTACAGCCCGCTAACCCAAGGCCCGTTACGCTCTATCCGAATTACGCCCAGTAGCGTCATCTGGACCGTCCAATATGATTCCAGCCCATTTTCACTTTTGGACCATGTATGGCCCATGACGTCTTTCAGCCCATATGAGGCCCTATGTAACTCTTGGCCTATTAACGGCCCATGATGAAACTGGCCAGTAATGAACAGTGTATCACTTTACACCCGTTAACGGCCCGTGGTGAAACTGGCCCGTAATGAACAGTGTATCACTTTATACCCATTAACGGCCTGTTATTCCGTTGGGCCGTCTCTAGCCCATGTTATCTTTCGGCCTTCTCAGAGCCCATTTATTCTTGGGCTTATTTCCAGCATTCCTTTACTTACGGCCCGTTACTGTCATTTTCTGCTTGTGGGCCAAATTCAGCATGTGGTTACAGTCGGCCCGTTTGTGGTCCGTTAATACGTTGGGCCGTTTTCATAGCGTCATCATATACGGCCTATTAACGATGGCCCGTTATGGTCGGCCCATGAATGGACGATTCCAACTCTAGCCCGTTTACGGCCAGAATGTGGTCTGTTTGGCCCATGTTTGGCCAACCGATCGTACGGCCCGTATAAGGCCCATTGATGATACGGTCCGTAGAAGGCCCATTGATGATACGGCCCGTAGAAGGCCCATTGTTTCTACAGCCCGTAGAAGGCCCACTATTTCTACGGCCCGTAGACGGCCCACTGTTTATACAGCCCGTAGAAGGCCACTGTTTCTACGGCCCGTAGGAGGCCCAGCATCACTACAGTAAATATTAGCCCATGGTTATTGTGGCCTAGTTTTAAAAAATAGGTTATTGCAGCCACTAGCAAACCGCAGAAAAAGAACTGCACTGACTACAAGCAAACAAATAAACAAGACAACAAGGAAATAAATAAGCAAGCAACTTACACTAGGCTATCACGGCTATTACACATATTACATCCACTGGGCATCAAAGTTCGCCACCAGTGCAAATATAGGGAACACAACAGCATATAAACGCCGCAGCAAAATAAGTCCAGAACTGAAACCACTTCAGAAGAGCTCAAGAAACAATATCCAGGGTACCCATAATGCTGGCAAGATGCTTAGCAAGCTTATTAACTTTCTCTTGTTTGGCGCTTAAGTCCTCCAGCGCTTGTTGTTGCACCAGAAAGTATGCATCTGAATTCTGCAGGGACTTCCTCAGTCCTTCGGCTTCCTGTCGCATAACATCTGATCGATGTCTTTCAACTTGAATTTGAGAGTCAAGAAGCCGAACTGATTCAGGCAATGAGTTCGAAGAGCTGGTGCCAGCAGTGGTAGCCAGTAACTCGAACACTACATCAAGACAGGACTTTGGGGTTGTCTCAGTGTCTTCAGTATAGTTTTTATCAGCTTTCTTGGAGACCAACAGGGATGTGTCACTATCTTGAACCTTATCTGCATTACTTCCTTTACCATTGCATAACAGGGTACTCTTCTCCAATATGTTATCCGCGTTCTAAAAGAGAAACGAACAAACACATCTCAGGTTTACGATGTAGTATATGAAACTCATTGAGAGAAGTGCATATTTCAACCCCGAACTCTTGCCCTGTTCTAATATACAACCCCGAACTCCAATACCATCTAAATTACAACCTCCAACTCTCAAAACCGGCTAGGATTCAACCCTCCCCTCTCTGTTGACCGGTTTTGACCAGTCAACGGGTCCAGTCAGCATGCCACATCAGCATTGTTTTTAAAAAGCTGTAAAAAAACCAGGAAAAGAAATAAAAAAATCAAATTTCTGGGAAAAATCAGGGAAAATAAATAAAATCGAATTTTAAAAAACAAAATTATCAATATTTCCATGAAAAACCAAAAAATACTTAAAATTAAAAAATCCAAGGGAAAAAAATTCAAATTCCTAAGAAAATTATAGTAAAACTGTAAAATAGGGGAAAAAGTCTAAAAAAAGTAATTTCCAAACAAGTTCAACTATTTTATTTTTTCCCGAAAATTACAGGAAAAGTTTCAGAATTTTTTTCGCAAACTTTTTTTGGAATTTTATTTTTATTTTTTCCCTGATTTTTTCTCAATCTTACACATTTTTATTTATTCTTTTCCTGAATTTTTGAATTTTTTTTCCGACATGGCATCCTGATTGGACCTGTTGGTCAAAACTGGTCACCCCTGGTCAAAACCGGTCAACAAGGAGGGGAGGGTTGAATCCTGACCGGTTTTGAGAGTTGAGGGTTGTAATTTAGATGGTATTGAAGTTCGGGGTTGTAAATTAGACTAGGGCAAGAGTTCAGGGTTGAAAAATGCACTTCTCTCAACTCATTTTGGTAAACCAGTTCAGTAGTAAGGTGGACAGGATAACAACATGAAACAAACATATATCTATGTAGTATGGTCACTGTATGGTCTATATCATTCTAGTTTATGTTGTCAAATCAAGATAGATACAGTTCGAATCATATCTATTTAAGACAAAGCGGCATAGACAGAATATAAGTGTGGGAAACTACACAGCAATAACAACACTTGTAGTGTGCATGGCATGAGAACATAACTGTTTATTCAATTGAAACTGAAATCAACATAGAGCAAGTTACAACAATAAACAGCCAAACACGTTGAAGAAACAGGTTTAAAACATACGTGTTGCGCCATTGGAGTTTCAATTGCATCCTTCAAATTTGAAATTAGTTGGTATCAGTAAATACAGTGATGCAAGAGCAAAGTAGTATGAACCATAGCTACGGAACCTGACCTGAGAACAATTCTTCTTCTGCTTTAAGCGTTGACTTCGGGTTCGGAGTGGTGGTCCTCGTGATTTGGGCACTGCAGTTGCCTTACTAACTGCTCGTGTTTGGGTGCTCTGTGGTGGAGACGGTGCTGTGTCAACAGGAACTGGGTGTCTATCTGCTGGGGTTGGGGTTAGAAGGGGTGTAGCTGGTTCTCTGTCCAACTGGGTAGGGGTACAATCTGCATGAGTGTGGGTTATGTGTGGTGGGGCTGGTTCTTGGGCAAGTACAACCGTGGTTCTATCTGCATCGATAGGTAGCACGATCTTTTCTGAAGACCGTGTTTTTACTCCCACAGATACTGCCATCACCCCCTCCAATTGAAATGGCTGATAAACAAGAAAAGTAATTGAATGTACATACATTGTAAGATAGACAGGTGCAATGGATAGTAGGGAAGAAAACAGGGCATGAAATAATTCACATTTATGTTGTCTAAGCAAACAGAATAGCAGGACATAATTTCACATATATGATGACTAATTAAACAGGATAGCATGACACAATTTCACATATATGATGGCTAACTAAACATGATAGAATGACATACTTCAAAATATGATGTCTATGTAAACAGGATGACATGATATAGCTATACGATGCGCCTATTAAAGTGGTTGGCATGCCATAAATCACAAACATGCCGTCGATGGAAACATGATGGCATAATATAATTCACGGATAGAATGACATAATTTAAATATGATGACTATGTAAACATGATGAGATGATATAACTATATTATGTTGTTTGACACGAGAAATAATAAAAATAACGTCGGTTATCATGTTATTATCTCTCTACGCTCCAGGGGAAAATAAACGTTGCGGGCGTGCCAGTGTACTAAGTACACAAATAAATATAGGGAAACATGCACTTTATTAATTTCTCATTGGAGAAACAAAAATACAAGATCCCTTTACATATGCGCTCCGTGGCCTACCAGTGTGGCCGGCCTGACTGTAGCGATTGCTGTCTCTTGGTTCCCGTGGCCTCGGAAGGCTCCCGGTTAATTACTCCCGCGGGTTACTCCGCGAGACACCTCCGATTAAGCCGTGTGGTCGTCTTCGTCATCTTCACCTTGCGTTCTCCATGCATGATGATGGTGGAGTATGGGCAGCGCCAGAGCCCGTGTCCTTGTCGGTACACGCGCCGCTCAAAACGTGGCTTTGTGCTAGCCACGTCCGCCCTTGCTGTCACGCCTCGCCGGTCTTGGTGGCGATGATGTAGTTGGGGTTGAAGTTGCATGGGTCCTGCTTGGCTCGGACTTCTAGACGACCTAGTGGACTTGTCGGGGTATGCAAGGGGTATGTCTCGCGGGAGTAAGTTGTTTAGGAGACTGGCGTCGGTGTAAAATCGTCGCACGCTGACATCGGCATGGCCGGTGTGGTTGGCGCCTCGTCTCCGCTAGACGCCGAGTATTCGGCTGTCCGTCTAGACAAAGGGCACCGCCTCACAGGGCCGTGGAAAGGTGATGTTGTAGAGTCCGCGTCGCCATGGGTTGGTGCTACATCAAAGGATGACCTGTACGCTGGCTACACCATGGACCTGTGTGCCAATGGCCTATCCGCCGAGATGGGTGCGCCTCACTTGATTGTACGCCAAGTCTATGGCAGTTCGCTTTATCAGGGGCACCGCTGGGCGAACTTGTGGATATAGAAGATCGTAGTGGTTGCGTCGCCTTGTATCAGCTGAACGCTGTCTTGATTGTTCCGCTAGGACAAGGGCACCGGCTCACGGGGTTGATGAACGGTGGCGTTGTAGAGGTCACGTCGCCTTGGTAGGTGCTACATCAAAGGGTGACCTGTACGCCAGGGACGCCATGGACCTGTACACCGAGACCTATACGTCGAGGGCCTGTCCGCCATAGTCGGTGCCTCGTCTCGGCTAAACGCCGTATTCGGTGGTTTGCTGAGACAAGTATCACACCAAGACATGTACACCAAGGACCTGTTCGCCATGGTGGGTGTGCCTTCAAAGGTGAGACCTGTCTCGGGCTGCATCGTCGCGAGCTCCTGTTCCGCTATGTCGTCTCCTCTGTGAAGCAAGATACCCGACCTATGCACCATGATCGGAGCGCCATGGACTTGTGCATCGGAGAGACCTGTTCGCCATGGAATTGACTCGGGCTACACCATCGTGAGCTCCAATTTCTCCACGGCGTCTCCTCCGGTAAGTATAGCACGAGACTTGTACACGGGTGTCTCGTTCGCCATGAACCTCTTCACCGTGGACCTGTTCGTCGTGGTCCTTTGTGTCGGAGAGACCTGTTTGCCAACGACACGTAGTACACCATGGTAGAGCACCGTAGCCGATCGCTGAGCAACCTGTAAGAGACAAGAATAGAAAGAGAGCGCCCAGCGGCCACGACCACCGTGTGTCTGCTGCCCTTCGTCGTCAGCGTGTTGCGGATGCCGCGTCACCGTTGTGCTTCCTCGCGCATGGTGTGAAGGTGTTGTTGCTGCACCCTGTTGACACACGCGCCGCTGCCATGAACGCGTCTCGCCCTTGACACCGCCGCCACGGGCGCGTCTCATCGTCGTCGCCGCCGCCGCGGACGCGTTTCCTCTGTGTGCGATCTCTGTTTTTGCGTGTGTGAGTTCCCCCTCCTTCTGGCCTTTGGGTTCTTCTCAACGCTGCTGCCATAGGTGCGTCGCCTTCTCTTCTCTACGTGCATGAGTCCAACGCCACCACCACGTACATGTCTCCTTCCCAATGAAACCTGGTAAGAGAAAGACAATGAAAAAAAGGGCGTGCTACTATTGCACGAGCGCATGCTTGCTGTTGCTTGTGCATGCACTGCTGATGACTTCCTCGGCGACGTCCTCGAGTGAATCGCCATCATCTTGTCGGTGTGATCGTCTCCATGACGCAGTCCACTCCTTCCCCAGAGGTCCGTGAGTTTCTTCAATCCGGCGCGTCGTGGCCGCCGCCGCGTCCCTTCTCTCCTCTGTTCGCCGCCGCGACGGGCGCGTCTTCACTTCGTGCCCTGCATGGGGTTGTTTCCTCTCTCTCGTCCGCTCTCTCTGCTGCGTACCACCTCCTCCTCTAGTCTGTGGTAGCTGCCTTCTCAACGTTGGGCTGGATACATGCCAGGAGTAGAGTAACATGTAAGAGAGAAGAAAAAGAGAGAGCGCAGCGGTCACAGCCACCATGCGTCCGCTGCCCTTCGTTGTCAGCGTGTTGCGGCTGCCGCATCACCGCTGTACTTCCTCGACGCACACGCTGCCGCCATGAGCGCGTCTTGTCCTCGATGCTGGGTGCGTCTCCTCGTCGACGCCGCCGCCACGGACGCGTTTCTTCTACGTGCGATATCTGTTTGTGCATGCGTAAGTTCTCGCCTGGACGTCCCCTTGTTGCCTAGGTTGGCTGGCTTTATATAGTCAGCCCACGGAGTTGGATGGATGGTATGTGGAGCACGTCCGGTCACGGATCTTCTTTCAATTCTTCTTGGCGCCCAAGTCTGCATGCAGAAAAGGAAATAACTAGACATGTACCTTGTTATTTGACGCCTATTCCTTTTCATGTGATTCCCGTCGGTCGGTTGTACTTATTTCCAAATTCTCTTTCCTACCTTACCTTGCCCACATACGTGCATGTTACCCGTTTAAATCAAATTAAATAGAAAAAAAATACGTGCATGCAAGGTTAGCTAGGTATTTTGGGTATCCGGGGAAGTATACATGCATGCCGGCCGGCCGCAAATACACAAAAACGTATGTATATGTGCATGGCACCGTCCAGGATGTGTGCATGTACACAATTTGGTTGCACCTATATTTCATGCATACGTATGTGCTGAGTACGTGCGGGCATGTGCCATGCAGTAGCATTTTGCCTTTGTATTATTAACCATGGGCCTTTGCACAGATAACCTGCATCCAAACTTATTAAAAATAAAATTATTTTATGCAGTATTGCACAAAAAATCGTCGAACAAATGCCCCCTCGTCGAGTCGAGCTTGAGTGCGAAGCAAATCGAGCTTGACTTGACGAACACTTTTTTGTCTCTTTTCTTAGCGCATGATTCATATGCAGCCTGAAGAACCGGCTCAGAGTTGACATCTCCGTGACGACCTGTGCACCATTCCGAAGATGATTGAGGAGTAACAATGTAAATTAGTGTAGGCATGTCCATCCACACTTGTTTTCTCTAGGGAGCTCGTTGGATCGTAAAACACGCACGATGGCGGTCAACGAGGCAACCCTATCTTGTCTTCATTCCATGGCGAAACATCATGCCTCATCCTGAAAACAAAAACAAAATGTTTACCAATCTCGCCACGACCGTCTAGCTGCTACGGTGCCAGCCGACTTGATTGAAGGGTTTCACAGATTCACGTTGGCCGCACTGGCGTGTTACACTGCTCCTGTGATCTCCTTGTGTTGATGTAGGCGAGTCATCGGTAGATCGTCGATAGCTCCCCTTCTTTGAGTGAACCGTCACACCATCCATGGTTTGACAATTCTGGTGGTGCGCTGGGACGTCATCGACCTTACGAATAATTGAGGGGTTGACGTTGCCCCCATGCTTCATTGTTGTTGGAGACGGGGTCGTGGAGACAAATTGGCTCCACCTTCATGAGCGCATGTGTTGCATTCTGACGCCCATCGTGCGTGTCGGTGTACACCATTGGTTGTGGGGCTGTCGTCGGTGTTGTCAGGGACGCATGGGTATTGCTGCACCCAAACACCCAATACGTAGTTTGATGTAGTGGTTGTCGTCTAAATGTCGTCGACGATGACAGGGAGTATCTCTCCAAGGCTGCAAAGATGTCGGAGGAGCACAATCTAGAAGCACCAAAGGAAAACAGGCGAAAAAGAGAGGGAAAAAAGTTTGCGGGTTTTAAAATGTTGGCTTTCCCGTTATACACCAGCTATAGGCGTGGTATCCGAGAAGGCTACCGAAGGACTTGTCATTGGGAACCGTCGAAAGACCTTGACGATTGCAACTCAACAACTTAAATAGCTTTGGTGTACGTGTATGAAGACGTCGTGTTTCGGGATGCTTCCGAGAGACAACAAAAATTCATACTCTAGCCCATCATCATATTGAGGGCCCCCATGGATCAACATGCCCCCCGCACACGCCCCATGAACCCAGAGAATTGGGTGTGGTAAGTTCAGGTTAAATGGTTTTTGGACAACAGCTTGGCGATTTTTCTTCATGCATATTGAGGGGTGGTGAACGGCTACCTCCCGCCTTCCTTCCAGTGGGTTCCTTACTGCTTGGGACCTCTTGATTGCTTTTTGGACTGTTGAGATTTTCTTTCTTGAATTTGTTTCTTGGACTTTCATAATTTCATCTTGATTACTCACGCGGATGATTGATGGGCCGCGAACTTCATGGACTTGCTTTGACATTCGGCTAAACTTCTTGAGGACTCTTCTTCCAGGATTTCTTGGGGACCCACCTTGGGAAATTGGAAGGAAACTGTTCACCTCTGTGGACTAGGAAAAACCCTCTAGCACATTATCTGGGGCTTTTGGTGGCGCACCCTAGGGTTGCCATGTGACTACGCACCAAACCAACTTGTGTTGGGTTAGGCAGCCCTCCATGATTTTTTCCTATAGTCTTCCCTGGAGTGCGAGCCTCTATGAACATGAGGCATGCCGGGAAACATGAAGAGCGCAGGGTCTCAATACTCAGAAGTGCCCAAGTAATCATCTCCACTCCCTCCGAAAGCATACACCTGGTACGTGTCATGCAATGTGGGTGTAGGAGCCGCTCCACCTGCAAATCGACACATTGTGTCGCCCTCCAACAAGTCCTAGGGTAGTCGAAACTTCAATCAACAGCGTAGTGCGATAGGGGGAAGCCATTTTTTTGTTGGACTTAGTCCGTAAAAATTGGGAAAAACTAGATATATCCACGAAATGCTAAGGAGGATGCATCATGGATATGAAAGCCCATAGAAAAAGTTTCCCCAATGAAAATCCAAAAGGCAACAAAAGAGGCAAAAAAATTAAGAAAGATATTTTTTGAGGAACCTTCCGTTGATTGGGGGCATAGGTCGAACTCCCTGGGAATCTACAAGCTGGTATGCTCCCCCGTCGTAGACTTGCTCGATGACGTATGGCCCTTCCCACTTTGGTTCGAACTTGCCCTTCGTCTTGTGCGTCACGACGATGGGTCGCCTGAGCATGAGAACCAACTCGCCTTTTTGGAAGACGCGTTGCTTGACGAGCTTGTCGTAAGCTCTCACCATATTCTGGCGGTAAAGCTCCAGGTTTTGTAGGGCATTAAGTCGCCCCTCTTCAAGGGCGTCGAGCTCCTGAAACCACAGTTGTACCTGTTCGGCATGGGTGATCTCATCTTGGATAGCCACTCGCAAAGAGGGTAGCTGGACCTCCAGTGGCAGGATCGCTTCACTCCCCTAAATGAGAGAAATGGAGTTGCCTGTGTTGGGGTACGGACCGTAATGCGGTACGCCCACAAGCACTCAAATAGACTTTCATGGCAATCTCTCTGGTACCTTGTCAATGTCTTCTTGAGCATCTTGTTGAAGGCTTCAATTGCTCCGTTGGCTTGGTCTAGATGATGGGGATGTGGTGATGAAATGAAGGGAGAGCGGTACACCCATCGCTCTGGCTCTGCTGCTCGACAATGACTTGTGTCAGCTGCTTTGTAGACGGCACCCCACCATGGAGTAGGCTCTGTTTCGGCAATGGTGTAGAAGGATATCCTCCTTGGCATTGGAGTAGACGATGACCCGGCATGGATGGGCTCCTGCGATGGAAGCGATAATATAGGTGCCCCCAACCTTGGGCGAGCCCCATGTTGGAGGTTGCTTCGACGGGCGCCCAACTTAGTGGCCTTCATGTTGGCGGCGACGTAGATTGCAGATCACCTCGGGTGAGCTCCATGTTGGAGGAGGAGTAGACCACTCCTATCATGGATGGGCTCCGTTTCAATGATGTACTAGATGACACTCTTCCATGGATGAGCCCCAACTCTGCCAGACACACTGGCTTTGATGAGCTACGTGTTCAGCGTGGCGTAGATGGTGCGTCGCTTTGGGCATGCTCCAGGTTCGCAGTAGTGTAGACGGCGTCTCGCCTTAGGAGAGCTCCGTATCCGCGGGGCGCCCTGGCTTGGGCAAACTCTAGGTTGGTGGCAGTGTAGAAAGAATATCCTGTCTTGGGCGAGCTTCGAGGTGGTGTGTGAACGATGCCCACCTTTCGGGCGAGCTCCATGTTAGAGGCGGAGCATAGGGGACACCCACCATGGGTGCGCTCCGAAGCTATGTAGATGGCACCTGCATTCGGGCGATGTTTCATGTCGGAGGCGTTGTGGACAACATTCCACTCCGGGCAAGCTCCACATCGGCGACAGTGTGGACGGCACCCACCTTGGCCGCCCTGCGTTGGTAGAGGTGCAAAAGGCATACCCGCCTTTGACAAGCTCCAAGGTGATGTCGACTGCGCGCACCCTTAGGCGAGCTCAGTGGCGACGTAGACGACGCCCCCGCCTGGGGTGTGCACATGTCTACGATGGTGTAGACCCAGCCCCACCCCAGGCTAAGCTCCACATGGACGGTAGTGTCGACCAAGCCCTGCTTCTCGCAAGCGCGCTCCATGTCGATGGTGGTGTAGATAGCGCCCTGCCTTGGGGCACTCCATGCTGCTGGCGGTGTAGATAGCGCCCTGCCTTGGGGCACTCCATGTCGGAGACGGTGACGTAGATGGATCTCCACACCTTGGGCAAGCTCCGCGACAACGATGGTGTGGACAGCGCACCACCTCAGGATAGCTCCATATCGGTGATGGGTGAACAACCCCCACCTTGGACCAGTCACGTATCACGTCGGGAGAGCTCCAGTTTGTGGCTGCATTAATGACGCTTCACCTGGAGAGAACGGGGTGGCGCATGGTGCCGAGTGGGTGATGTAGCCCTGTCCACCATCACCTTGAGTTGTGGCCGAGCCCCCCATCTAGGACAAGACGCATGCAGTGGTGGAAGTGTTTGTCGTGGAGGTCCCATGGCCACCATCGTTTAGTGGGTTGAGGGTTTCTCTCATCGACTTGATGTCTTGACCATCGTTTCCGACATGAGGGCATGTTAGGATGGCCCCCTACTCTAAGTGGCGATTTGGTGAAGACTATCGTCGATGCGCTCATGTCAAGGACGATAACATTGGGATTGCCGCCTCATCCTACCTACACCCTGCATTAATGAAGTATTCGGCGCTCCTTGATCATGGAGCCGCCTTTGAATATAGTTCATATATATGTTCTTGGAGTTGGCGAAGATCCACACCATCAATCCTTGCCACCTGATGTCGTGTCTCGAAGCAAAGGGCGAAGAGCCTATTGTCGTTGGAGAGTGAACGTCAATCAACCGCCGAGTTGTGGAGACATGGCGCCCATGCACATCTTCGAGTATTGTTGAGGTTGATGGAAACTGTAGGGCCTTGCAATTCTCCCCCTTGTAGTTGCGTAGAGGATGTGCGCTTTCAAAAAAGCAAGAGTTCACCATGAGCCTACACAGGTTGTGGGAGATGGCCGCCAAGCCTTCCTGCAGCTTGACCTCAGTGCGCCATGCTGTTGGTATTGGCGGCTCCAAGTGTGAAGTCATGGTAGAGGCATAAAGGGAAGCCGCAGTTGCTCGCCTGTTGGCAGCCCTGGTGTGAAGGCATTGAGTTGCCTCCACATCTCCTTTCATATTTGCCCTTGTTGACTCCTTCAACATGGCACGCGCCTAGCTCACGACGCTCCTTCTTCGCCTTGGTGGCCTCCCGCCTTAGCGCCTTTTTTCGACTGCACCGTTTGGAACTGCGCAGGATCTTGGGCTTGATGCATGTAGACCCTGGCTCCATGCTCGATGAAGACCATAGGTGGCAATGATCCGGTCTAGATCATCATCGGCTCTGATTTGCTGCCATGGGAGAGTCCACCTGTAAGAAATAGGTCTTACCGACGGAGATCCTTCCAGCATGTTGTGCACACTGGGAGATTGGTGAAGACGATTTCGACGACCATAACGAAGCGAAGATGGGAGGAGAACCACGTCCCACCGGGCGTGCCAATTTGTTTGACACGAGAAATAATAAAAATAACATCGGTTATCATGTTATTATCTCTCTACGCTCCAGGGGAAAATAAATGTTGCGGGCGTGCCATTGTACTAAGTACACACATAAATATAGGGAAACATGCACTTTATTAATCTCTCATTGGAGAAACAAAAATACAAGATCCCTTTACATATGCGCTCCGTGGCCTACTAGTGCGGCCAGCCTGACTGTAGCGATTGCGGTCTCTTGGTTCCCGTGGCCTCGGAAGGCTCCCGGTTAATTACTCCCGTGGGTTACCCCGCGAGACACCTCCGATTAAGCCGTGTGGTCGTCTTTGTCATCTTCGCCTTGCGTTCTCCATGCATGATGATGGTGGAGTATGGGCAGCGGCAGAGCCCGTGTCCTTGTCGGTACACGCGCCGCTCAAAACGTGGCTTTGTGCTAGCCACGCCCGCCCTTGCCATCACGCCTCGTCGGTCTTGGCGGTGATAATGTAGTTGGGGTTGAAGTTGCATGGGTCCTGCTTGGCTCGGACTTCTAGACGACCTAGCGGACTCGTCGGGGTATGCAAGGGGTATGCCTCGTGGGAGTAAGTTGTTTAGGAGACCGGCGTCGGTGTAAAATCGTCGCATGCTGATATCGGCATGGCCGGTGTGGTTGGCGCCTCGTCTCGGCTAGACGCCGAGAATTCGGCGGTCCGTCCAGACAAAGGGCGCCGCCTCACAGGGCCGTGGAAAGGTGATGTTGTAGAATCCGCGTCGCCATGGGTTGGTGCTACATCAAAGGGTGACCTGTACGCTGGCTACACCATGGACCTGTGTGCCAATGGCCTATCCGCCGAGATGGGTGCGCCTCACTTGATTGGACGCCAAGTCTATGGTAGTTCGCTTTATTAGGGGCACCGCGGGGTGAACTTGTGGATATAGAAGATCGTAGTGGTTGCGTCGCCTTGTATCAGCTGAACACCGCCTTGATTGTTCCGCTAGGACAAGGGCGCCGGCTCACGGGGTTGATGAACGGTGGCGTTGTAGAGGTCGCGTCGCCTTGGTAGGTGCTACATCAAAGGGTGACCTATACGCCAGGGACGCCATGGACCTGTACACCGAGACCTATACGTCGAGGGCCTGTCCGCCATAGTCGGTGCCTCGTCTCGGTTAAACTCCGCATTCGGTGGTTTGCCAAGACAAGTATCACACAAGGACCTGTACACCAAGGACCTGTTCGCCATGGTGGGTGCGCCTTCAAAGGTGAGACCGGTCTCGGGCTGCATCGTCGCAAGCTCCTGTTCCGCTATGTCGTCTCCTCTATGAAGCAAGATACCCGAGCTATGCACCATGATCGGAGCGCCATGGACTTGTGCATCGGAGAGACCTGTTCGCCATGGACTTGACTCGGGCTACACCGTCGTGAGCTCCAATTTCCCCATGGCGTCTCCTCCAGAAAGTATGGCACGAGACTTGTACACCGGTGTCTCGTTCGCCATGAACCTGTTCACCGTGGACCTGTTCGTCGTAGTCCTTTGTGTCGGAGAGACCTGTTTGCCAACGACACGTAGTACACCATGGTAGAGCACCGTAGCCGAACTGAGCAACCTGTAATAGACAAGAATAGAAAGAGAGTGCCCAGCGGGCACGACCACCGTGTGTCTGCTGCCCTTCGTCGTCAGCGTGTTGCGGATGCCGCGTCACCGTTGTGCTTCCTCGCGCATGGTGTGAAGGTGTTGTTGCTACACCCTGTTGACACACGCGCCGCTGCCATGAACGCGTCTCGCCCTTGACACCGCCGCCACGGGCGCGTCTCGTCGTCGCCGCCGCCGCCGCGGACGCGTTTCCTCTGTGTGCGATCTCTGTTTTTGCGTGTGTGAGTTCCCCCTCCTTCTGGCCTTTGGGTTCTTCTCTTCACTTCTCTTCATGAGTCCAACGCCTTCTCTTCTCTTCACTTCGTGCCCTGCATGGGGTTGTTTCCTCTCTCTCGTCCGCTCTCTCTGCTGCGTACCACCTCCTCCTCTAGTCTGTGGTAGCTGCCTTCTCAACGTTGGGCTGGATACAATCTTGCCAGGAGTAGAGTAACCTGTAAGAGACAAGAAAAAGAGAGAGTGCAGCGGTCACAGCCACCATGCGTCCGCTGCCCTTCGTCGTCAGCGTGTTGCGGCTGCCGCATCACCGTTGTACTTCCTCGATGCTGGGCGCACATGTCGCCGCCATGAGCGCGTCTTGTCCTCGATGCTGGGTGCGTCTCCTCGTCGTCGCCGCCGCCACGGACGCGTTTCTTCTACGTGCGATATCTGTTTGTGCATGCGTAAGTTCTCGCCTGGACGTCCCCTTGTTGCCTAGGTTGGCTGGCTTTATATAGTCAGCCCACGGAGTTGGATGGATGGTATGTGGAGCACGTCCGGTCACGGATCTTCTTTCAATTCTTCTTGGCGCCCAAGTCTGCATGCAGAAAAGGAAATAACTAGACATGTACCTTGTTATTTGACGCCTATTCCTTTTCATGTGATTCCCGTCGGTCGGTTGTACTTATTTCCAAATTCTCTTTCCTACCTTACCTTGCCCACATACGTGCATGTTACCCGTTTAAATCAAATTAAATAGAAAAAAATACGTGCATGCAAGGTTAGCTAGGTATTTTGGGTATCCGGGGAAGTATACATGCATGCCGGCCGGCCGCAAATACATAAAAACGTATGTATATGTGCATGGCACCGTCCAGGACGTGTGCATGTACACAATTTGGTTGCACCTATATTTCATGCATACGTATGTGCTGAGTACGATGCGGGCATGTGCCATGCAGTAGCATTTTGCCTTTGTATTATTAACCATGGGCCTCTGCACAGATAACCTGCATCAAAATTTATTAAAAATATAATTATTTTATGCAATATTGCACAAAAAATCGTCGAACATATGTCTTTAGAAAATGGGTTGCCATGTCATAATTCAGATACATGCTGTTTATGTAAACATCATGGCATGACATAATTCAAATATATGATTTATATACTAAAGAAGTGAGCAGGGGGCAATCGCATATATGATGTGTCAACTAAGGAGATGTCATTCAATATTGTGTATATGATGTAAAAACTAAGCATTGCAATACAACATATGCATTATATGAGTAATATAACCCTGCCAAGTTTGAGCATACACCTTAGGGGGATAATAGGACTGGTCATCTGCCTCTGAATCCTCCTCTGAAGAGCTATCTGTAACCAGCAAGATATCTGCTTCAGCAGGTAGCATTGTCTGTTCTGAAGACCTTGTTTTCACTCCAGATTTCTCCATCACCAATTCAAATGGCTGATGCACAGGAAGAGCAGTTGAATATACAAACATTGTCGACAAAAGCAATGAGAAATACAAAAAAGGACGGCATGATATAATTCACATATATGACGCTTGCCTAAACAGCATGTCATTGCATAATTCACATACATAATGCCTTGCAACAAGGTAACATTGCATAATACACATATATAATGTCTTGCAACAAGATGGCATTGCATAATTCACATATATGGTAATTACACACTAAACAGGTGGCATTCACACAAAGCATGTCTAAACTAAGCAAACGGCATAGCAATGCAAGATACCATACGCACGATATGAGCAACATAACCCTGCCAAGTTAGGGCATGCACCTCGGGGGGGGGGATATGACTGGTCATCTGTCTCTGAATCCTCCTTTGAGGAGCTATCGGTAACCAGCAAGACATGCGCTTCATCAAATAGCATTGTCTGCTCTGAAGACCTTGTTTCCACTCCAGATTTTTCCATGACCGTGTCAAATGGCTGATGCACAGGAAGAGTAATTGAATGTACCAAAATTGTTGACAAATTTAACACGTAATAAAAAAATGATGGCGTGATATAATTCACATATAAGATGACTGGCTAACCAGGGTGGCATTGCAAAATTCACATATATGATGCCTGGCTAGACAAGATGGCATTGCATGATTCACATATATGATAAAGAAACTAAATAGATGGCATTGACACAAAGCATGTCTAAACTAAGCAGATGACATATTTAATGTATACAGTAAGCAATGCAAGGCACCATATGCATGATATTACCAACATCAGCATGCCAAGTTAGAGCGAATACCTCATGGGGTAAATAGGAGTGGTCTTCTCCTTCTGAATCCTCCTCATAACAGTTATCTTCCTCTTATTACGATCCGAAATGGGTGGAGGGGGTTGCCTTTGCGCCCACCGTGGAACGACGTCTACATGAAATTTTATTGCCATGCAAGGCTCGTCTCTTTTGCTCTACATGATCAGTTCCATTGCATACAATAACTGGCATGCATAGGAATAAAACATAGTGAGATTATGTAATGAGTGCATGCACAAATCCAGAGTGATGGTAGCAAACTGTGGATAGACCCAAAACCAATGATAGCAGGCAGATAATAGCTTTAGTTAAAAAATACAGATAATGGCTCCTTTAATGTTTGTTTGCACCCATCATGAAACTCATAGTATACACCGGAGATTAACCAGATAGTAGACAGATAGTACTGATTGTTGCCCCAATATGTACCCCACAACCATTTAAAAACTCAAGTTTCAGCATTAGTTTGGACCTGACTCAGAGTCTAATAGGTGAACATGACGATAATGTAGCATGTCATCATGTTAAGCGACGCATAACGTAAGCAGACACGGAAGAGTGCGAGCTCTCTTGCGGACCCGTGTAGTCCTCAAGATCATCTGCTCAGTTGATGATGGTAATGCAGTTGCCGTGGCTGCCGGCGGAGGGGAAGAAGATCTGAGGCGGCGAAAGACAGTCTGGAGAGCGGATCCCTGCTGTGGTGAACCCTTCCATCGTTGGAGCAGCTGAGCTGGGGTGGAACACAGTGCTGCAGGAGCAGGACAAACCACACAAGGTTTTCTTTGACACATGTCTGTAACAGAAGTAATTGAGTATAGGCTTGTTTGAATTTGAGGATTCTAACAATGCAGGGATAGGAAATAGACAGGAATAGGATAGGAATGCACGTGCAAAATAGAGAATTTAAAAACACAGGATTTCTGCCAATCTGGGTGTTTGATTCATAACAATTGGAAGATCACATGATGCAAAAAAGCATGGTGAGATTAAGTCAAACCACAAGAAAATGTACGGTTATAACGCTATTATGCTACTATCTCTTAGTCTTGTGCTTGATGAATAGGAATATGAAAAGGAGGAGAAGTGGAAATTAGAATTCCTATGGTTTTTCTTTCAAGGAGACACTAAAGGAACAAATCCTATAGTTTTCCTTTGCACCAAATTCATGAAAAGTAGTACCATAGGAAACTTTCCAATTCCGATGTTTTTCATTCACTTTTCCTTTCAAGCACTGGCGATTCTAGTAGGCAGGCTTGAGCAAGGAAAATCCTACAGTAAAAAAACGTTTTTGTGCTACTTCTATTACTTTGGACCCAGGCCACTGCCATACTAGCTCAACTCCCAGGCCCATCGACAAATGCACAGCTCAAACACGTAGAGATAAATAATGATGGCGTTCAAGAGAGTCCATCATGGATAGCTAAGTTGCCTGGTACCTCACTGCTTGTCATATAGTAGGATAAAATAATCGTATTTCCCGTTACTACGGGTGCTCAGTGGACAATATATATAACATGTAGAGTAAAAAGAGATGCAACAAGTGTACAACCTCTTTGGCGAAGCCATGTCGATCTCAGCGTGATTGGGTTGGCCGGTGATGATACTCCGGCTGACTTGGCTGTCGGAGGAGGGGAAGAAGATCTTAGGCGTCTAGAGATGGAGCCCGAGGTACTGCTCCGCTGTCATGGAGGGTTTCATCGTTGGAGCAGCTCCGGTGAGTTGTACGACGTCGAGGCTGAAGCAGGACAAGAGAGACAACAAACAACGTTAACCTGAGTGGAATTCTAATAGGATCTCCAATACATGACGTAAAATACATAACCACAAAGTGCTAGATGTAAAATACATCAGCCGCTCATCTCTGAACTTAACTGTCAAAACTGAATTTAACTGTCAAAACTGAACTTAACTGTCGAAACTGAACTTAACTGTCGAAACTGAATTTTGCTGTCAAAACTGAACGCACTAGCAAGGTGAGGCTACACGTCGGTCGATTGACTTTTCATCTCTGGTCAGTCGATTTTGCAGCCGTTGGATACGAAATCAAGGGCCTGTGGTTCATCTTCAGCCTCCACCCCCCTGAGCCGGCCAAACAGCAGCCCCCCGCTGCCCGCGGCCGGTGGTGCGCCGCCCCGCCCGCCCCGAAAACACTCCCCACCACTAGTCCGCCGCCGCCCCGGCCATCCCTCTAGGCCCCCCCGTGCCGAGCTTTTTCTCCGGCAATCCCCACGCCACCGCCCCGCCAACGCCCCGCCACCGCCGGCGACCACCTCCCCCATCCTGAACCCTAAGTTAGATAGTGGGGTACCTCTCCGGCGAGCCCCCCTCCCCACTGCAGCCGGTTCTTCCTTCACCCCGGCGGCATCAGAGTGAAGTGTAGCTAAATCGGAGCAGCATCACAAGCAAGAGCAAGAGCGAGAGCAGTAGCGCGAGCAAGAGCAATAGCGAGAGCAGACCAGGCAGGGGACCGAGAGCAAGAGCAAAGCAGCAGCGCGAGCGAGAGCGAGAGCTAAAGCAGCAGCAGGTCCTACTGATGTGGACGTCGCCACCAAGGGAGCGATGCCATGGAGGAAGTGGCCGGCGACGCCGCCGTGGATGGAGTCGCGCCGTGTCAGCTCGGGACCGAGCGCTGATAGCACCGTGAGATCGAATCAAGAAGAAAATGCGGCGATTAGTGTACAACCTCTTTGGTGGCGCCGATTAGGCCATAGATTCATCCGAGGAAACGGTGATGATGATGCTCTTCCGGTGGTGCAGGTGAAGACGGCGATGTGGGAATGGAGGTGGCGCAAAAGACGAGGGGAACGTCGGGGCAGCTCTTTGGAGGTGGAGGAGGGGGTGGCTGAACCGGCGGGACGATGAGATCGGCGACGGATCCTCATCCGGTACGGTGGATGAGGGACGTTGAGGTGTTGTTGTGGACGACGTCGTCGGGGAAGAGGCTCCGGCTGGGTGGCAGACGGAGCAGGGTGTGGGGTTTCGTTGCGGCTTTTCGCGGCCTCGGTGTACGAATGGGTGGGCGGATGGGATGGCAGTGGGGAACCATGGCTCAGAGACGCGCTTGTCTGAAATGTGGGGTAAGTTACGAATGTACCCCCACCGATTGGAGGCGGTTCTTTTGGTTCAGGGGTACCACGGGCATTTTGCGTGTCGGGATTTCACAGGAGGTGGGAGTTTTCGCGCGCGTTGTAATTTCAGAATAGCAAGGCGCGGGTTGAGATGGAGGGAGTTGTCGGAGCACAACGACACAAAGATATATCTTAAATATTTCAGGCTAACAAGGCGCGGGTTGAAGAGGCGGGAGTTTTGCAGCATGATAGACAGAGACGCTAGCTTGAATTTTCGGCATGACAAGGTGCGGCTTGAAATTTTGGAAGAACAAGCTTAACGTGTACCCCAAAAAAGACAATTTGCACCTCAACACGCACAACACACACACAAACACCATTTAGACTAGAGTAAGGTACACGTGCATTGCACGCATGAGATTTGGCAACCAAATTATGAATAAATACCACATTATAGCATGCAAGCTTTGAGTCATATATGCATGATGTAGATGTTCGTTTAATTCTTATAGTTCATTTCATTCAAAATCATCTAGTTTTTATAAGAAAGCTAATCTATTTT
Source organism: Triticum aestivum (assembly GCF_018294505.1). Classification (NCBI taxonomy): domain Eukaryota; kingdom Viridiplantae; phylum Streptophyta; class Magnoliopsida; order Poales; family Poaceae; genus Triticum; species Triticum aestivum. The sequence continues at coordinate 115,764,440 of NC_057800.1, forward strand.
AAGATTCATGGAATTGTGCGTCTGTAGGATCGAAAGTATGTCTAGAGGGGGGTGATTAGACTACTTGACCAAATAAAAATCTAGCATTCTCCCGGTTTTAGTTCTTGGCAGATTTTAGCTATCTTAGCACAAGTCAAGCAATCTCCACAGAATTCAAGCAAGCATGCAAAAGAGTATATGAGCAGCGGAAAGTAAAGCATGCAACTTGCAAGAATGTAAAGGGAAGGGTTTTGAGGATTCAAACGCAATTGGAGACACGGATGTTTTTGTCGTGGTTCCGATAGGTGGTGCTATCGTACATCCACGTTGATGGAGACTTCAACCCACAGAGGGTAACTGTTGCGCGAGTCCACGGAGGGCTCCACCCACGAAGGGTCCACGAAGAAGCAACCTTGTCTATTCCATCATGGTTGTCGCCCACGAAGGACTTGCCTCACTAGCGGTAGATCTTCACGAAGTAGGCGATCTCCTTGCCCTTACAAACTCCTTGGTTCAACTCCACAATCTTGTCGGAGGCTCCCAAGTGACACCTAGCCAATCTAGGAGACACCACTCTCCAAGAAGTAACAAATGGTGTGTTGATGATGAACTCCTTGCTCTTGTGCTTCAAATGATAGTCTCCCCAACACTCAACTCTCTCTCACAGGATTTGGATTTGGTGGAAAGAAGATTTGAGTGGAAAGCAACTTGGGGAAGGCTAGAGATCAAGATTCATATGGTTGGAATGGAATATCTTGACCTCAACACAAGTGTAGGTGGTTCTCTCTCAGAAAATGTGTATTGGAAGTGTAGGTATGTTCTGATGACTCTCTCCACGAATGAAGAGTGGGTGGAGGGGTATATATAGCCTCCACACAAAATCTAACAGTTACACACAATTTGCCAAACTCGGTGGGACCGAATGGTTAAACTCGGTCGGACCGATTCAGCAAACCTAGTGACCGTTAGGATTTTCGGTGGGACTGAGATGCAACTCGGTAGGACCGATATGGTTAGGGTTAGGGCATAACGTAATCTCGGTGTGACTAATTACACAAACTCGGTGGGACCGATTTTGGTAATAAGCTAACCAGAGAGTTGGTCAGGTAAACTCGGTGGGACCGATTCGCTCATCTCAGTGAGACCGAAATGTTACAAAAGGGAAACAGAGAGTTTACATTGCAATCTCGGTGGGACCGATTGCTCATCTCGGTAAGACCAAAACGTTACGAAGGGAAACAGAGAGATTACAATCCCATCTCGGTGAGACCGAGATCCCTATCGGTGAGACCGATTTGCCTAGGGTTTGTGGCAGTGGCTATGACATTTGAAACTCGGTGGCGCCGGATAGAAAGAATCGGCGGGGCCGAGTTTGACTTTTGGTTTGGGTCATATGTGGATGTGGGAAGGTAGTTGAGGATTTTGGAGCATATCACTAAGCACTTTGAGCAAGCAAGCCATTATCCAACACCTCAGCCCTCCTTGATAGTATTGGCTTTTCCTATAGACTCAATGTGATCTTGGATCACTAAAGTATAAAATGTAGAGTCTTGATCTTGAAGCTTGAGCCAAACTTTTTGTCCTTAGAATTTTGAGGGATCCACTTTCCTCATCCATGCCATGCCATTCATTGAGCTTTTCCTGAAATATTAATCTTGGAATAATGTTAGCTCAATGAGCTATATGTTGTTAGGAATTACCAAAACCACCCAGGGATAGTTGCACTTTCAATCTCCCCCTTTTTGGTAATTGATGACAACATATAGATCAAAGCTTCAACAAATGATAATAAGAGTGAAAGATATTGTCGCTTTGAGAAGTATGTGAAAAGCAAGAGCTCCCCCTAAATTTGTGCATATCTTAAGATTTGCTTTGGACTGCAAATGCACAATGAGTTAGGATCATGGGTTACTCTTCCATGTCACATACATCTTGGTGGAGCGCTCAAAATGATAAGAATTAAATACATGCACTCATCACCAAGCAAAGTGAATGATCATATAAGGATAAGTAAGATAATATCATCTAACAAGCATAAGTGTAGCTTATGATCAACCACATGATCATCAATGTCTCACAAATAATAGCATAGTATCTCAAGCAATCAAAAGCAACCAAAGTTCAACCACGAAGACAAGAGAGAACAAAAGCAAACGTCTCCCCCTTTGGCAACAAGTTACCAAAAAGTTCATAGAAAATGCATAGCACTAAAACGTCTCTCAGGCTTGGTATTCAGGTGGTGGTGTCTGGAGAACTCCAAGAATGAAGGCTTCAGTCGAAGTAGATGGAGCTGCTAGGGTAGGTGCTGGAGCTGGTGGCACTGAAGCTATAGCTGGTGCAGATGAAGTGGCTCTGGTGTCTGTTACTGGCACTGCAGTTGATCTGTGAGCTCTAGGCACTCTGCGAAATGCATCAGTGGTTGTTCTGCCCTTCCTCTCCTGCATGTCATCCTGTAGCTGCTCCACAACTGACTGAATCTTAGTTAATTTGACATCTAAGTCATAGAATTTTTCTTCCATGATTCTTTCCAGGCTGTAACACCCCGGATGTGATTTACCTAATATGTAATCCAACTCTTGCCGTTTCCGGTGTTAAGTTATTTTATTTTCTCGGGTTCGGGTTTTTGTCTCCATGTGTTTTTGTCGTTGTCATGCATCTCATATCATGTCATCATGTGCATTGCATTTGCATACGTGTTCATCTCATGCATTCGAGCATTTTTCCCCGTTGTCCGTTTTGCATTCCGGCGCTCCATTCTCCTCCGGTGGTCATTTCTACCTTTCTTTCGTGTGTGGGGATTAAACATTTCCGGATTGGATCGAGACTTGCCAAGCGGCCTTGGCTTACTACCGGTAGACCGCCTGTCAAGTTTCGTACCATTTGGACTTTGTTTGATGCTCCAACGGTTAACCAAGGGACCGAAAAGGCCTCGTGTGTGTTGCAGCCCAACACCCCTCCAATTTGGCCCAAAACCTAACAAAACCCTCTCCATCATCTAGAGCGTTCGATCACGATCGCGTGGCCGAAAACCGCACCTCATTTGGACACTCCTAGCTTCCTCTATGCCTATATAAAGACACCCCCGAAAATCTCCTTCTCCTTCCCCCGTCCAAACCCTAGATCCATTTCCACCCGCCGCCGCCAGACACAACCAGCCGGGCCGGACATTGTCCGACCCGCGCCGCCACCGCCACATGTCGGATCCTGATTGGGTCGCGCCGCCACCCCACTTCGCCATCACCGCCGGCCCGGGAGGCCCAGGAGGGGCCCCCGAGGCCCGTTGTCTCCCGGCGCCGCCCGGGGCCATCTTCCCCGCGGCCAGCCGCCTCACCGGACGTCCCTCTGCCGCCCGTCGCCCTCACCAGCGCGCGCCGCTCCGGCTACCGGTGCCCGCCGCCGCGCCCGCGCCGCCACCCCGCCGCCTCGGGAAGCTCTGGCGAGCGCCGCCCGCCGCCTCCACCGCCCGCAGCTCCGACCTCGCCCGCCGCCGCTGTTGTCTACAGTAGTTCCGGCGAGATCCGCCGCTGCCTCGGGAAGCATGCCGGCAGGATCTAGATCTGAGTTTTGTCTCGGGTTGACTTTTTGCCCGAAACCCTAATATTTTGGCTATGTTCATCGCATTGTAATTTTGCATCCGTAGCTCCGTTTGGGGCATATAGCATATCAAAATGTTTGCCTCAGAGAGGACATCATTTCATCTCATTGCATCATTTTCATTTGAGTTCATCTTGATGCCCGAAATGCTGTTGGAAGAGTGCTATTTGAGTTAGTTGTCAGATCTGCTGCTCCAATTAGATATTTGTCATTTTTGCCATGATTAATGTGTGCATGATATGCCCCTGAGCTCTTCATGAGTTTTGTTATATGTTTTGCAATCTATCCAGAGATGCGACCCATGTATTTTTGTGATGTGTGTGGTGACTAGCACAAGCTTGTAAAGTGGAGCATTCGTTAATGCTGATTTCAGGGACTTAGCATTTCCACTAGGTCATTGGACTGTTTATCTCAATATGCCTTATGTTCATGTTGTTTCCTAGTGATCCGTGCTTCTTTTGAGGATGAACGGTAAGGATGTTTTGTTAATCTTGTAGTGCTCTATCCATCCATGTCTTTGTTTGCAATTATGGAGCACCCTAGCTTGAGTCAATCGAGCTCTACTTTTGCCATTTCGTGAATCTGGGCAGATTGTCTACTTGTTAGCGATTTTGCCGAGGATGTTGTAGTTGATCCGTGCATGCTATGTTATTGTTCTTGCCATGTCTAGCTTGTATTTTGTATATTCTTGATGGGTGTATACTTATATTGTCATGACATGCTCTGTAGTGAGTGCATCGAGCTCGTAAACATGCCTACTTGATACCTGTTTCAGCATGCTCCAGTTTTCACTAAGTCTGAGAACTGATTATGTTTTTGCCATGTTCACATGCTTGCAAATGTATTTTCTGATCCCTTTTGGCTCAAGGTCACTAAGGGACTTTTGTTAAGCTCTTTGAGTGGCTCCATGTAATGCTTTAATTCGCCATGTTCAGGTCCTGTAGCATATAGTTTTCATGCCCCAAAGAGTGCTATCTGATCTGAAATTCCAGACAAGTGTTAATTTCACTAAGTCTGAAATCTGTTTACCAAATGCATTTTTGCCATGCTTGTTTGAACCTGTTAATGGATGAATTGGCCGTAGTTCAGTGCTAGTCTTTTGTTAAGCATCAATGGATCCCTACCATGTATTTTGTTGTCATGTTTGGATGTTGTAGCATGTTCATCTTGTTGCATTTAGATGGCTACTTGCTGTAAATCGCAGAACGTGGCCATATTTGAATTGCTTGCCATTTCCAAACCGTAACTCCGATTCCGGTGATCTTTATATCGTTTTCAAGAGATTTCATCTCACCTTTCCAGTGGCACACTTGGATTTCCAAGTTGAGGCCAGGTTCTTTCATTCCTTGTCAAATCTTGCATATGCATCACATATCGCATCCCGCATAGCATACCATGTTTGCATCATATTGTTTGAGCTTTGCACGTGGTTGATTGTGTCCTTGTTGCTTGTTTGTCTTGTTTGGGTAGAGCCGGGAGATGAGTTCGCTAACGAGGAGCCCGTTGAGTTTGCTTTCGAGGATCCAGTCAACTCTGACAACTTTGCAGGCAAGATGATCATACCCTCGAAATCACTACTATCTTTGCTATGCTAGATGCTCGCTCTTTGCTATGCCTATGCTACGATGCCTACCACTTGCTTATCATGCCTCCCAAATTTCCATGTCAAACCTCTAACCCACCATGTCATAGCAAACCGTTGATTGGCTATGTTACCGCTTTGATCAGCCCCTCTTATAGCGTTGCTAGTTGCAGGTGAAGATTGGAGACCGTTCCTTGTTGGAACATTATTTACTTGTTGGGATATCATTATATTGCCATGTTATCTTAATGCATCTATATACTTGGTAAAGGGTGGAAGGCTCGGCCTCTCGCCTAGTGTTTTTTTCCACTCTTGCCGCCCTAGTTTCCGTCATACCGGTGTTATGTTCCCGGATTTTGCGTTCCTTACGCGGTTGGGTTATAATGGGAACCCCTTGATAATTCGCCTTGTTTAAAGCTTTTCCAGCAATGCCCAACCTTGGTTTTACCATTTGCCACCTAGCCTCTTTTTCCCTTGGGTTTTCGGAGCCCGAGGGTCATCTTATTTAGCCCCCCCTGGGCCAGTGCTCCTCTGAGTGTTGGTCCAAACTAGAGTCCTGTGCAGCGCCCCTCGGGGAAACTAGAGGTTTGGTTTTAGTTGTATGGAGCGCTCATCTGAGTGTGCCCTAAGAACGAGATATGTGCAGCTCCTATCGGGATTTGTCGGCACATTCGGGCGGTGTTGCTGGATTTGTTTTAACTTGTCGAAGTGTCTTGAAGAACCGGGATACCGAGTCTGATCGGAATGTCTCGGGAGGAGGTCTATTCCTTCATTGAGCGTGAGAGCTTGTCATGGGCTAAGTTGGGACTCCCCTGCAGGGATTTGAACTTTCGAAAGCCGTGCCCGCGGTTATGGGTAGATGGGAATTTGTTAATGTCCGGTTGTAGATAACTTGAACCTTAACTTAATAAAATGAATCAACTGTGTGAGTTACCGTGATGGTATCTTCTCGGCGGAGTCCGGGAAGTGAACACGGTGTTGGAGTAATGCTTGCCGCAGGATGCTCTTTAGTTACTCATTCGCGCTTTGCCTCGTCTTCTTGCTCTCTTTTGCGAACAGGATAGCCACCATATATGCTAGTCGCTTGCTGCAACTCCACATATTTTCCTTACCTTACCTATAAGCTTGAATAGTCTTGATTGCGAGGGTGCGAGATTGCTGAGTCCCTGTGGCTCACAGATTACTTCCAAACCAGATGCAGGGCCTGATGATTCTGTTCCAGATGATGTGCTTGAGTTCAAGTGGGAGTTCGACGAGGACTCATGCCGATACTGCGTGTCTTTCCCTGATGATCAGTAGTGGTGCCCAGTTGGGGCGATCGGGACCATGTCGCATGTTGGGTTATCTTTTATTTTGGCGCCATAGTCGAGCCATGAGTGTTTGAATGTTGTAATGCTATTTATGTACTTTGATTGATGTGGCGAGTGTAAGCCAACTATGTATCTCCCCTTTTATTATCTATATTACATGGGATGTTGTGAAGATTGCCTAACTTGCGACATTGCTTTCAATGCGGTTATGCCTCTAAGTTGTGCCTCGACACATGGGAGCTATAGCCGCATCGAGGGTGTTACATGTTGGTAATCAGAGCCTTCCCCGACCGTAGGAGCCCCCACTGCTTGATCGTTTTTAGCAGCCGTTGCTGAGTCTAGAAAAATGTTGTGGGTCATTTAGGAATTATATATCGGAGAGTTTAGGAATTCTTTTTACTCCCCAGTCTCCTCATCACTCTGGTAAGGCATCCTGACGTAGAGTTTTGACTCTTCTCTTCTCAAATTTCACAAAAAAAATTAGGATCACGCGGGTATCTTGGAATCGTTCCGATGGTTTTGTGACGAGAACATTGTTCTTGGTGCCTCCTGTCTTTAGGGGTTGTGGCAGTGTCCCGGGGAGTTGAGCTCCGAGGTGTTGTCGTCGCAATCTTATCGTTGCAGTTCTGGAATACCTGAGTTTAGTACGCCGACATCGAAAATCTCTTTTATGCAGTTCGTTGGTGAGATAACCTCGACGCCACCCAGTACTGGGGCGGGAGTTCGGGAGTATCGCCATAACTTGTATAACGGATGCTTTTCGAAGGTTGAGGTAGATGGTTTCCGAAGTTTTTCTCGGTTATGTGTTGAAGGATGGATACAGCTGGATGTAGGATTTGCTAGATTTGGGTGAGATATTATGCTTCCCCTGTATCCCCAACACCTGATTGCATAACCGGAAAGGTTTGGGAGTTTCATAGGTGGGAATTCTTGTAGCTCTAGTTCTTCTTCCACGGATATTTGGTTTGAGATTGGGATTTCTTACCGAGTATTCGTTCTTGACCCATACCTTGTTAATTTATTTCTCTACCTAAACTCTAAGTGGCTTCTCAATTTATGGATATGTGACCATTTCAAGTGGAATGCATTCGTTCATTTTGTTCGGATGTGAAGACTATATGTTGCAATTTTCATTCCGTTGGATTCAGCTTCAATATTTGTCTATCAATGTGCTAACGGTTGTCACCCTCTTCAGGATGGCTCCCGCTAAGAGCACCAATCAGAATCAGAATCAGGATCTGCCACCACCTCCACCTCCTCCGGAGGCATGGCAAGCTGTGATGGCGGCAACCAATGTAAACACGCAGTTGATCATGCAAATTCTTCAAGAGCGCAATCAAGCGAACCAAGGCAACCAAGGCAACAATCAGAATCACTTTGCTACACTCAACCAGTTCCTCGCTAACGGGCCAAAGACTTTCAGCAATTGTGTTGAGGCAACTGATGCTGACGATTGGCTCGTGGATCTGTGCAAGCATTTCGAGTGCTATAACGTCAGGCATGAGGACTTTGTCAAGTTCGCTTCCTTCCAACTCAAAGACCAAGCTGCAGAATGGTTCCAGCAGTACAAGGATTCCAGAGAAGGCCGTGTGATTAACTGGGATGAATTCCGTCAAGATTTCAAAGCTCATCATATTCCTCAGAGCATGGTTGAAAGCAAGCGTGAGGAATTCCGCAACCTGAAGCAAGCCTCTTTGTCTGTCTATGACTACAACAAGTTGTTTCAGAAGCTCGCCCGCTTTGCTAAGCAGGATGTACCTGATGAGAAGAGCATGATATACCAGTTCAGGGGTGGTCTCAGGGAAGAAATCCAGCTAGCTCTTGTTATCTTTGAGCCCTTGAGGTACGATGAGTTCTACAACATGGCATTGAAGCAAGAGGCTGCTCAACTGAGGTGTGATGCTTCCAAGAAGCGAGTCAGAGACACTACTCCTTATTCCTCTACTCAAGTGGCCAAGCAGCAGAAGTATTGGCTTCCTCCTCCTCTGTTCCGTCAGCCGTATCAGCAGAAGAGCAAAGGTGGCAGTGGATCTTCCCACCCACCCAACCCTGGCTTTCAGAACAAGACTTCGTCTCAAGCTCCAAGATCGAGTGCTCCGTATCACCGTCCGCTTTCAGAGGTCACGCGCAACAAGTGCCAACAGAAGGGTCACTATGCCAACAAATGCTTCAATCAGAGGCGTCTTCCTCCTCCTCCTCCTCCTGTGAGATCGGCAAGTACAGCTATGGTCAAGCATAACACCAAGTCCGCCAAGGTCAACTTGCTGAATGCAGCTCAGGCAGAGGACTCGTCAGATGTCATCATGGGTAACCTTCCTGTTAATGATATTCCTGCAAAAGTTCTTTTTGACACGAGTGCATCGCATTGTTTCATTTCCAAACCTTTTGCATCGAAGTATGAGTGCGATTATCAGTATCTGCAAAGTTCCTTGCAAATTGTGTCACCGGGCAAGCAGATGACAGCTAATACCTGCGTCCCAGATGTTACAATCACATTGGGCGACTACAAATTTCTAGCTTCTCCTATTGTTCTGGGCAACTCGGATATTGATCTTATTCTCGGAATGGATTGGCTTTCTAAGCACAAGGCGCATCTTGATTGTGCAGCCAGGCAGATTCAATTGACTCATTCGTCTAAGGATGTAATTGTCTTTGCCGCTCGTGATGATACCATCCGTCTGTTTTCTCTCAATGAGAAGGGTGAACTGGATGCTATCTCACAAATTCCAGTCGTTTGCGAATATCAAGACGTCTTTCTAGAACAGCTCCCAGGAATGCCTCTGCACCGGCCAGTTGAATTCGTCATTGATCTTGAGCATGGCACGGAACCAGTGTGCAAGCGTCCTTACAAGCTTGGACATGAAGAGTTGAAGGAGCTGAAGAAGCAACTCGATATTCAAGAGAGAATGGGTCTCATCCGACCTAGCTCTTCTCCGTGGGGTTGTGGTGTTCTTTTTGTGAAGAAGGATGGAATGGACCGACTTTGTGTTGATTACCGTCCATTGAACAAGAAGACCATCAAGAACAAATACCCACTTCCCAACATCAACGAGCTGTTCGAACAACTCAAAGGCGCCCAAGTATTCTCCAAGCTTGATCTCCGTATGGGTTATCATCAGATTCGAATCCGTGAGCAAGATATTCCCAAGACGGCTTTCAGGACAAGCTATGGTTCATATGAATACACTGTCATGTCTTTTGGCCTCGTCAACGCTCCTCCGAAGTTCTCTCGCATGATGAACTTCATCTTCAACGCCTACACCAATGACTTCATTTTGGTCTATCTCGACGACATTCTGGTATTTTCGAAGAACAAGGAAGATCATGCCAAGCACTTGTGTTTGGTACTCGATAAGCTGAGGAAACACCAGTTCTACGCCAAGTTCTCCAAGTGCGAATTTTGGCTCGATGGGGTTCTTTATCTTTGTCATATCATCTCTGCCAAGGGCATTGCGGTGAATCCTGAGAAGGTGTCTGCAATTGTGAATTGGGAACCACCTCAGAATGTGAAGCAACTCCGTAGCTTCCTCGGTCTTGCAAGCTATTGTCGAAGATTCGTTGAAAACTTTTCTAAGATCGCGAAGCCTCTCTCAAATCTTCTCCAGAAGCACATCAAGTATGTTTGGTCTCCGGAGTGTGACATTGCTTTCAACACTTTGAAAGAGAAATTGGTCACTGCTCCAGTTCTGACTCCTCCTGATTAATCCAAGCCGTACGAGGTCTTCTGCGATGCCTCTCTTCAAGGTCTTGGTGCAGTGTTGATGCAAGAGTAGAAAGTTGTGGCTTATACCTCTCGCCAGTTGAAGCCCAACGAGAAGAACTACCCCACTCATGACCTTGAGTTGGCGGCAGTTCTGCATGCTCTTTTGACTTGGAGACATCTCTTATTGGGAGAAAAGTGGACATCTTCACTGACCACAAGAGTCTCAAGTACATCTTCACTCAGCCTAATCTCAACCTCAGGCAGACTCGATGGGTCGAAATGATTCAAGAGTATAATCCGAGTATCGAGTATACTCCAGGCAAGGCCAATGTGATTGCTGACGCATTGAGCAGAAAGGCTTACTGCAACAGTCTGATTCTCAAGCCTTATCAACCCGAGCTTTGTGAAGCTTTCCGCAAACTTAATCTGCAAGTTGTTCCTCAAGGTTTCCTCGCCAACCTTCAAGTCTCTCCTACCTTGGAAGACCAGATTCGCCAAGCTCAGCTTCTTGATGCTATGGTGAAGAAGGTGAAGATTGGGATTGCCAAGAGTCAACCCAAGTACAAGTGCTACCGCCTTGATGACAAGGATACTCTCTTCTTCGAGGATCGTATTGTTGTGCCCAAAGGTGACCTTCGTAAAGTGATCATGAATGAGGCTCACAATTCTCTCCTCTCCATCCACCCTGGGAGCACGAAGATGTATCAGGACCTCAAGCAGGCTTATTGGTGGACTCGAATGAAGCGCGAGATTGCTCAGTCCATGAATGAGTGTGATGTCTGCAGAAGAGTGAAGGCAGAACACCAAAGGCCAGCTGGTCTCCTCCAACCTCTCGCCATTCCAGAATGGAAGTTTGACCACATTAAGATGGACTTTGTGACTCGGTTTCCAAAGTACAAATGTGGCAATGATGCTATATTCGTTGTCATTGACAAACTCACTAAAGTGGCTCACTTTCTGCCTATCAAAGAGTCAATCACTGCAGCTCAATTGGCAGAACTCTATATCTCTCGAATTGTCTCTTTGCACGGTATTCCACAAGTGATCTCTTCAGACCGTGGCAACATCTTTACCTCCAAGTTTTGGGATTATTTTCAGAAGGCCATGGGCACCAACATCCCTTCAGCACAGCTTTCCATCCTCAAACTAGCGGTCAAGTCGAGCGTGTCAACCAGATTCTTGAAGATATGCTCAGGGCTTGTGTGATCTCCTTCGGCATGAAGTGGGAGGATTGTCTTCCATATGCTGAATTCTCCTACAACAACAGTTTTCAAGCAAGTTCGGGCAAGGTCCCATTTGAAATTCTGTATGGCAGGAAGTGTCATACCCCTCTCAACTGGTCCAAAACCGGTGAACGTCAGCTTTTGGGTAATGACTTAATCACAGAGGTAGAGGAAATGTGCAAAGTCATTCGAGATAACCTCAAAGCAGCCCAATCCTGCCAGAAAAGCTACTATAATAGTAAGCACCGTGATTTGGCTTTCGAGATCGGAGATCATGTTTACCTCCGCGTCTCTCCTATGAAAGGTACTCGTCGCTTGGGTATCAAAGGGAAGCTTGCCCCTAGATATGTGGGACCTTTCAAGATTGTCAGCAAGAGAGGCGATCTCGCCTATCAACTCGAGCTTCCTTCAAACTTTGCAAATGTGCATGACGTGTTCCATGTCTCTCAGCTCCGAAAGTGCTTCAAGACTCCTGACCACACCATCAACTTTTAGGACATTGAGCTCCAAGAATATCTGTCTTATCGTGAGCACCCCGTTGCTATTCTTGAAGAGACTGAACGCGAGACTCGCAACAAGTCAATCAAATTCCTCAAAGTCAAGTGGTCACACCATTCTGACCGTAAAGCTACCTGGGAACGCGAGGATCACCTCCATTCTGAGTACCCAGCGTTCTTTCAGTCCTAGATCTCGGGACGAGATCCTCTCGTAGTGGTGGAGTGTTGTAACACCCCGGATGTGATTTACCTAATATGTAATCCAACTCTTGCCATTTCTGGCGTTAAGTTATTTTATTTTCTCGGGTTCGGATTTTTGTCTCCGTGTGTTGTTGTCCTTGTCATGCATCTCATATCATGTCATCATGTGCATTGCATTTGCATACGTGTTCATCTCATGCATTCGAGCATTTTTCCCCGTTGTCCGTTTTGCATTCCGGCGCTCCGTTCTCCTCCGGTGGTCATTTCTACCTATCTTTCGTGTGTGGGGATTAAACATTTCCGGATTGGACCGAGACTTACCAAGCGGCCTTGGTTTACTATCGGCAGACCACCTGTAAAGTTTCGTATCATTTGGACTTCGTTTGATGCTCCAACGGTTAACCGAGGGACCGAAAAGGCCTCGTGTGTGTTGCAGCCCAACACCCCTCCAATTTGTCCCAAAACCTACCAAAACCCTCTCCATCATCTAGAGCGTTCGATCATGATCGCGTGGCCGAAAACCGCACCTCATTTGGACACTCCTAGCTTCCTCTATGCCTATATAAAGACACCCCCGAAAATCTCCTTCTCCTTCCCCCGTCCAAACCCTAGATCCATCTCCACCCACTGCCGCCAGACACAACCCGCCAGGCCGGACATTGTCCGACCTGCGCCGCCACCGCCATGTGTCGGATCCTGATTGGGTCGCGCCGCCGCCCCACTTCGCCGTCGCCACCGGCCCGGGTGGCCCAGGAGGGGCCACCGAGGCCCGTTGTCTCCCGCCGCTGCCCGGGGCCATCTTCCCCGCAGCCGCCCGCCTCACCGGACGTCCCTCCGCCGCCCGTCGCCCTCACCGGCGCGCGCCGCTCCGGCTACCGGTGCCCGCCGCCTCGGCCGCCGCGCCCGCGCCGCCTCGTCGCGCCGGCGCCGCCACCCCGCCGCCTCGGCAAGCTCCGGCGAGCGCCGCCCGCCGCCTCCACCGCCCGCAGCTCCGACCTCGCCCGCCGCCACCGTCATCTACAGTAGTTCCGGCGAGATCCGCCGCCGCCTCGGGAAGCGTGCCAGTCGGATCTAGATCTAAGTTTTGTCTCGGGTTGACTTTTTGCCCGAAACCCTAATATTTTGGCTATGTTCATCGCATCGTAACTTTGCATCCGTAGCTCCGTTTTGGGCATATAGCATATCATAATGTTTGTATCAGAGAGCACATCATTTCATCTCATTGCATCATTTTCATTTGATTTCATCTTGATGCCCGAAATGCTGTTGGAAGAGTGCTATTTGAGTTAGTTGTCAGATCTGCTGCTCCAATTAGATATTTGTCATTTTTGCCATGATTAATGTGTGCATGATATGCCCCTGAGCTCTTCATGAGTATTGTTATATGTTTTTCCATCTATCCAGAGATGCAACCCATGTATTTGTGTGATGTGTGTGGTGACTAGCACAAGCTTGCAAAGTGGAGCATTCGTTAATGCTGATTTCAGGGACTTAGCATTTCCACTAGGTCCTTGGACTATTTATCTCAATATGCCTTATGTTCATATTGTTTCCTAGTGATCCATGCCTCTTTTGAGGATGATCAGTAAGGATGTTTTGTTAATCTTGTAGTGCTCTATCCATCCATGTCTTTGTTTCCAATTATGGAGCACCCTAGCTTGAGTCAATCGAGCTCTACTTTTGCCATTTCGTGAATCTGGGCAGATTGTCTACTTGTTAGCGATTTTGCCGAGTATGTTGTAGTTGATCCGTGCATGCTATGTTATTATTCTTGCCATGTCTAGCTTGTATTTTGTGTATTCTGATGGGTGTATGCTTAGATTGTCATGACATGCTCTGTAGTGAGTGCATCGAGCTCGTAAACATGCCTACTTTATACCTGTTTCAGCATGCTCCAGTTTTCACCAAGTCTGAGAACTGATTATGTTTTTGTCATGTTCACATGCTTGGAAATGTATTTTCTGATCCCTTTTGGCTCAAGGTCACTAAGGGACTTTTGTTAAGCTATTTGAGTAGCTCCATGCCATGCTTTACTTTGACATGTTCAGGTCCTTTAGCATATAGTTTTCATGCTCCAAAGAGTGCTATCTGATCTGAAATTCCAGACAAGTGTTAATTTCACTAAGTCTGAAATCTGTTTACCAAATGCATTTTCGCCATGCTTGTTTGAACCTGTTAATGGATGAATTGGCCGTAGCTCAGTGCTAGTCTTTTGTTAAGCATCATGAATGGATCCCTGCCATATATTTTGTTGTCATGTTTGGGTGCTGTAGCATGTTCATCTTGTTGCATTTAGATGGCTACTTGCTGTAAATCGCAGAACGTGGTCATATTTGAATTGCTTGCCATTTCCAAACTGTAACTCCAATTCCGGTGATCTTTATATCGTTTTGAAGCGATTTCATCTCAACTTTCCAGTGGCACACTTGGATTTCCAAGTTGAGGTTAGGTTCTTTCATTCCTTGTCAAATCTTGCATATGCATCACATATCGCATCCCGCATAGCATACCATGTTTGCATCATATTGTTTGAGCTTTGCACGTGCTTGATTGTGTCCTTGTTGCTTGTTTGTCTTGTTTGGGTAGAGATGGGAGACGAGTTCGCTAACGAGGAGCCCGTTGAGTTTGCTTTCGAGGATCCAGTCAACTCTGACAACTTTGCAGGCAAGATGATCATACCCTCGAAATCACTACTATCTTTGCTATGCTAGATGCTCGCTCTTTGCTATGCCTATGCTACGATGCCTACCACTTGATTATCATGCCTCCCAAATTGCCATGTCAAACCTCTAACCCACCATGTCCTAGCAAACTGTTGATTGGCTATGTTACCACTTTGCTCAGCCCCTCTTATAGCGTTGCTAGTTGCAGGTGAAGATTGGAGACCGTTCCTTGTTAGAACATTATTTACTTGTTGGGATATCATTATATTGCCATGTTATCTTAATGCATCTATATACTTGGTAAAGGGTGGAAGGCTCGGCCTCTCTCCTAGTGTTTTGTTCCACTCTTGCCGCCCTAGTTTCCGTCATACCGGTGTTATGTTCCAGGATTTTGCGTTCCTTACGCGGTTGGGTTATAATGGGAACCCCTTGATAGTTCGCCTTGTTTAAAGCTTTTCCAGCAATGCCCATCCTTGGTTTTACCGTTTGCCACCTAGCCTCTTTTTCCCTTGGGTTTCCGGAGCCCGAGGGTCATCTTATTTAGCCCCCCTTGGGCCAGTGCTCCTCTGAGTGTTGGTCCAAACTAGAGTCCTGTGCAGCGCCCCCTCGGGGAAACTCGAGGTTTGGTTTTAGTTGTATGGAGCGCTCATCTGAGTGTGTCCTGAGAACGAGATATGTGCAGCTCCTATCGGGATTTGTCGGCACATTCGGGCGGTGTTGCTGGATTTGTTTTAACTTGTCGAAGTGTCTTGAAGAACCGGGATACCGAGTCTGATCGGAATGTCTCGGGAGGAGGTCTATTCCTTCATTGAGCGTGAGAGCTTGTCATGGGCTAAGTTGGGACTCCCCTGCAGGGATTTGAACTTTCGAAAGCCGTGCCCGCGGTTATGGGTAGATGGGAATTTGTTAATGTCCGGTTGTAGATAACTTGAACCTTAACTTAATTAAAATGAATCAACTGTGTGAGTTACCGTGATGGTCTCTTCTCGGCGGAGTCCGGGAAGTGAACACGGTGTTGGAGTAATGCTTGCCGCAGGATTCTCTTTAGTTACTCGTTCGCGCTTTGCCTCCTCTTCTCGCTCTCTTTTGCGAACAGGATAGCCACCATATATGCTAGTCGCTTGCTGCAGCTCCACATATTTTCCTTGCCTTACCTATAAGCTTGAATAGTCTTGATTGCGAGGGTGCGAGATTGCTGAGTCCCTGTGGCTCACAGATTACTTCCAAACCAGATGCAGGTCCTAATGATTCCGTTCTAGATGACGTGCTTGAGCTCAAGTGGGAGTTCGACGAGGACTCACGCCCATACTACGTGTCTTTCCCTGATGATCAGTAGTGGTGCCCAGTTGGGGCGATCGGGACCGTGTCGCATGTTGGGTTATCTTTTATTTTGGCGCCGTAGTCGGGCCATGAGTGTTTGAATGTTGTAATGCTATTTATGTACTTTGATTGACGTGGCGAGTGTAAGCCAACTATGTATCTCCCCTTTTATTATCTATATTACATGGGATGTTGTGAAGGTTGCCTAACTTGCGACATTGCTTTCAATGCGGTTATGCCTCTAAGTCGTGCCTCGACACGTGGGAGCTATAGCCGCATCGAGAGCGTTACACAGGCTCTCCTGGTTTTGAGTTAGGGTGGCCAACCCCTTCTCAATCCTCAAAGTTGATGCTATCAAATAACCAAGCTGGTCCTGCTTGCTTTTCAAAAAGTACTCAGATGCCTCCTCTTGAGTTGGCATCTTGGCAACCTTCTCTTTCTTTGCTTTCTCCTTCTTCTCTTGAGCTTGTACTAATGATGGTTCATTCTCATTCATCACAACTTGATTGTCCTCAAAGTCTGGGTCGATAGGCAAGTGTTCCTTATCCAACAGGTATGTGCCTGTGCCCATCTTTCAGTTTATCAACTCCTGGATTTGTGGGGCATATCCACAACTTCTTTTCTGGTCTGTTGCAGTCCTCTTGATAGTCTCAACTATAAGGCTCATGACCTTGAACTTCTGTGGCACATCAAATATATGTAGCAAGTTAATTGCATGGCCTCTAATCATTCTGTGATCACCAGACTTGGGCAAGAGAGTGTGCCTAAGGATCCAATTGATTGTAGGTAGCCCTGACAGCAAGTGTTTTACTGACCCAAACTGGTGAGTCTCAAGATCATCTTCAGGAATCTCCTTGTACATGTTTGCCATAGAGTTGTGATCCATCTTCTTCTTGGCATAGACATCCAAGTCATCTTCTTCTTCCTTAGGAGCATTGATCAGATTTTCCCATTCCTCAATAGTTGAGTGGTACCTTGTACCTTCAGACATCCATACTATCCTGCCATCTGGATAGAAGTGTGCTGTGGAATAGAATTGCATTATGAGCTCCTCATTCCACTTTGTGAGCTTCTGCCCAACAAAGTCTGCAACTCCACAAGCACTGAAGCTGTCAAACACACCAGGATAGTGTTCCTCATTTTCCTTGATATACTTCCAGTCGACTGTAATGCCCTCGATGCGGCTATAGCTCCCACGTGTCGAGGCACGACTTAGAGACATAACCGCATTGAAAGCAATGTCGCAAGTCAGGCAATCATTACAACATCCCATGTAATGTATAATAAAAGAGGGAGATACATAGTTGGCTTACACTCGCCACGTCACATTAGAGTACATAAATAACATCCATCATACAAGCACTCATGGCCCGACTACGGCGCCAAAATGGAAGAAAACCCAACATGTGACAAGGCCCTGAATCGAACCCCAACTAGGCACCACTACTGATCATTGGGAAAGGAAATATAATAACGCTGAGAGTCCTCGTCGAACTCCCACTTGAGCTCGTAGTCATCACCTGGAGCGGAATCACCTGGACCTGCATCTAGAGTTATAGTATCTGTGAGCCACAGGGACTCAGCAATCTCGCACCCTCGCGATCAAGACTATTTAAGCTTGTAGGAAGGGTAAGGAAAATATATGTGGAGCTGCAGCAAGCGACTAGCATTTATGGTGGCTAACTTATACGCAAAAGAGAGCGAGAAGAGGAGGCAAAGCGCGAGCGAGAATCTAGAGGAACAACCTGCGCAAGCATTACTCCAACACCGTGTCCACTTCCCGGACTCCGCCGAGAAGAGGCCATCACGGTAACACACTCAGTTGATTCATTTTAATCAATTAAGGTTCAAGTTATCTACAACCGGACATTAACAAATTCCCATCTGCCCATAACCGCGGGCACGGCTTTCGAAAGTTCAATCCCTGCAGGGGAGTCCCAACTTAGCCCATGACAAGCTCTCACGGTCAACGAAGGAATAGACCTCCACCCGAGACACACCGATCAGACTCGGTAACCCGGTACAACAAGACAATTCGACAGGTTAAAACAAGACCAGCAACACCGCCCGAATGTGCCGACAAATCCCGATAGGAGCTGCACATATCTCTTTCTCAGGGCACACTCAGATAAGAAATCCGTACAACTAAAACCAGCCCTCGAGTTTCCCCGAGGTGGCGCTGCAAGGGGCTCTAGTTTGGACCAACACTCAGAGGAGCACTGGCCCGGGGGGGTAAAATAAGATGACCCTTGAGTCTGCAGAACCCAAGGGAAAGAAAAGGCTAGGTGGCAAATGGTAAAACCAAGGTTGGGCATTGCTGGACAAGCTTTAATCAAGGCGAAATATCAAGGGGTTCCCATTATAACCCAACCGCGTAAGGAACGCAAAATCCGGGAACATAACACCGATATGACGGAAACTAGGGCGGCAAGAGTGGAACAAAACACTAGGCGAGAGGCCGAGGCTTCCACCCTTTACCAAGTATATAGATGCATTAAGATAACATAGCAATATAATGATATCCCAACAAGTAAATAAATGTTCCAACCAGGAACGCCTCCAATCTTCACCTGCAACTAGCAACGCTATAAGAGGGGCTTAGCAAAGCGGTAACATAGCCAATCAATGGTTTGCTAGGACAAAGGTGGGTTAGGGGTTTGACATGGCAATTTGGGAGGCTGACAAGCAAAAGGTAGGCATCGTAGCATTGGCATAGCAAGAGCGAGCAAACTAGCATAGCAAAGATAGTAGTGATATCGAGGGTATGATCATCTTGCCTGCACAATTGTCAGAGTTGGCTGGATCCTCACAAGCAAACTCAACGGGATCCTCGGTAGCGAAATCGTCTCCCGACTCTACCCAAACAAGACAAACAAGCAACAAGGATACAATCAACCACGTGCAAGACCAAGCAATATGATGAAATGCTGATATGCTATGCGGGATGCGATGCGGGATGCAAAATGCAAGATATGACAGGAAATGCATGAACCTGGTCTCAACTTGGAACTCCAAGTATGCCACTGGAAAGATGAGATGAAATCGCTTGAAAACGATATAAAGAACGCTGGAATCGGAGTTACGGTTTGGAAATGGCAAGCGTTTCAAAAATGACACCGGTCTGTGATTTACAGCAAGTAGGCATCTAAATGCAAGGAAATGAACATGCTACAGCCACCAAACATGACAACAAAATACATGGCAGAGATGCACACAAGATGCTTAACAAAAGACTAGCACTGAGCCACGGCCAATTCATCAATTATGAGGTTCAAACAAGCATGGCAAAAACGCAAATGCAAAACAGATTCCAGACTTAGTGAAATTAACACTTGTCTGAAATTTCAGATCACGAAGCCCTCTTCGGAGCAGCAAAACAACATGATACTTGACCTGATTAAGACAAATAAGAACATGCCATGGAGCTACTCAACAAGCTTAATGAAATACCCAAAGTGACCTGGGGCCAAAAGGGTTCACAAAACATACTAACGGGCACACGAACATAGCTAAAACACAATCAGTTTTCAGACTTGGTGAAAACTGAGACATGCTGAAATATAACTCACGAAGGCATGTAAACGAGCTCGATGCACTCACTACGGTGCAAGTCATGGCAAGGCAAGCATACATCCAATAATAAGGCACAAAATACAAGCTAGACATGGCAAGAACAATGGCATAGCATGCACGGATCAACTATAATAACATCGGCAAAATCGCAAACGAGTTGACGATCTGCCCAAATTCACAACGAAGAAAAAGTAGAGCTCGATTGACGCAAGCTAGGGTGCTCCATAATTGCAAACAAAGACATGGATGGATAGAGCATAACATGATTAACAAAACTCCTTTACTGATCATACTCAAAAGAGGCACGGATCACTAGGAAACAAGCTGAACATATGGCATCATGAACTAAATAATCCCAGACTTAGTGAAAACTACTAAGTCCCTGAAAACATATTTACCGGGTGCCTCACTTTGCAAGCTTGCACAAGTCACCACACACATCCTAAAAATGCATGGGTTGCACCTCTGGAAAGAAGACAAAATCCTTAACAAAACATATGAAGGACTCATAGGCATATCATGCACACAATAATCATGGCAAAAATGACAAAAGTCTAAGATGAACTAGCAGATCTGACAATTAACTCACGAAGCCTCCTTCTAACAGCATTTTGGGCATCAAGATGAGCTCAAATGAAAATGATGCAATGGAATGAAATGATGTAATCGTCGAGGCGAACATTTTGATATGCTATATGCCCAAATCGGAGCTACGGATGCAAAGTTACGGCAGGTCAAAATTTGCATAAAGATTTAGGGTTAGGGACGAAAAAGTCAACCGATCCTCTCAAATCCAGATCTGAGAGCACTGTTCACGCACGGATTCCGAGGTCGCCGGAGTCGAGGTCGTGCTCTCTGGAGCTCTTGCCGGAGCTCGTCGTTGCCGGGGAAGGAGAGGAAGAAGCCGGGGGAAGGAGAGGAGGAGGCCGGCCTTGGCGCGGCTCCCGAGGATGGCGGCGGTGGCGCGGGGCCGGCTCGGGCAGTGGCCCGGGCGGCGGTCGCCGGCCGGCGTCGCGGCGCGGGCTCCGGCGTGGAGCCGCGATGGCGCGAGCAGCGGAGGACGGCGGCGCGGGCGGTAGAAGACGGCGGCGCGGGGCGGCCCGCGGTGGCGGCGGAGATGGGCTCGCGGGGGCCCCTCTTGGGCCTCCCGGGCCGGTGGCGGCGGCGAGCTGGGAGCCGGGCGCGGCGAATGCGGCGCTGACATGTGGCGGTGGCGGGGCTGGGCGGACGTTGTCTGGTCCGCGCCGGACATGTCCGTCGGTGCGGGGTGGTTTTAGGGTTTCGGGGAGAGGGAGAGATCCGAATTCGGGGGGTGTCTATTTATAGGCATAAGTGGAGCTAGGAGAGTCCAAATGAGGTGCGGTTTTCGGCCACGCGATTGTGATCGAACGCTCTAGGACATGGAGCAGAGTTTGGTGGGTTTGGGGCCAAAATGGAGGGGTGTTAGGCTGCAACACACACGAGGCCTTTTCGGTCCCTCGGTTAACCGTTGGAGTATCAAACGAAGTCCAATTGATACGAAACTTGACAGGGGGTCTACGGGTAGTAAACCAAGGCCACTTGGCAAATCTCGGTCCAATCCGGAAATGTTTAATCCCCACACACGAAAGAAGGCTAGAATTGACCACCGGAGGAGAACGAAGCGCCGGAATGCAAAACGGACAACGGGGAAAATGCTCGGGTGCATGAGACGAACACGTATGCAAATGCAATGCACATGATGACATGATATGAGATGCATGACAACGAAAACAACACACGGAGACAAAGACCCGAACCCGAGAAATAAATATAACTTAACGCCGGAAACGGCAAGAGTTGGAGTACAAATAGGGAAAGTTACATCCGGGGTGTTACATCGACCCACCTCATTTCACACACTATAGGCTTCTTGTCCAGCAGCACTGTCTCATAGAAATCTTGTTGTTCCTTTGTTTGGAACCTGTAATCAACAGCAGTTCTTCTTCTTGTAGCATATGGGTCTGTCTCTCTCCATTTCCTCGGTCCTGAGTCTCTCCTGATCTTCATGTTCTCAGCCACAGGATGAGCATCATTGTGGTCTGGAATCTTGGGTTTGAGCTTCCTCAGGACTTGTCCTTCATCATCTTCATCAGCAGCAACTTCAGGCACTGGGGCCTTGTTCTTCTCAGCAGCTGGTATACTCCTGGTATTCCTCTTAGGTACACTCTTGGGCTTGGAGGCTGCTTTGGGTGCTTCTTTGGGCTTTGATGAAGCAGCCCCTGTCCTGATAGCATCACCCATAAGCTTCTGGGCCTTAGGTGCTGGTGCATCAACCTCTTCTTCCTCTTCGTCTTCAGAATCTCTCATGATTGAGGATCTCCCAAGCACTCTAGCAGTGGCCTTTTTGATCCTCTCCTTCCTCTTCTTCCCTTCTGCAGCAGCCTCTTTGGGTTCAGATCCCAAGGGGACTTGAGTAGATGCTCTGGCCTTAGACATTGGAATTCTCTTTGCAGGAAGCTTTTGCTTCATGCCTGGCTTGGTGGCAGCAGCAGTGCTATATTCCTTCTTAACCACTTTCTTCTTGGAAGTGGCCTCATCCTCAACTGCCACATAGTCTTCATCCTCAGACTCTGAAGTTTTCTTCTTCCTTGTTCTGGTGGTAGCTTTGGGCAAGTTGCTGGGAGTGCTCCTGCTACCATCATCTGAACTGCTAGAGGGACTAGTGCCCTCACTCAGGTGAACCCGCTCCTCTGACCTATTCTGGATGTCACTCTGATCAGACATATTGCAAACACTGACAGCAGACCCTGTGAATAGATATAGATGAGATAGAGTGGATGAGCATCACAAAATGCAGAGGTTTTTGCAAAAGAATGAGTCAAAAACTTAGTTTTAGTTTTCCACAGAAAGCATTTCGGATCAACCGATTTGTAAACTCGGTGATACCGAAGCAGCTGTTGGAACCTAAACTAGTGAACTCGGTCAGACCGAGTCACAGTTTGGTGGCACCGAGACTGCTAGGGTTTCACAAAGTCCTGAACTCGGTCACACCGATTTGCAATTCTCTGTCAGACCAAAAATTACATGTGCAATGGCCTGAGCCGAATTGGTGGTACCGAGTTCCACAACTCGGATGGTCCGACATGGCTTCGGCGGAAACCTAACCCTAAATTTTCAATCAGCTCTAATCTATGGAGTGTTTTGACTAGATAGAAGCGTTTCAATCGTGGTAAGAATCATAATGAACACAATGTGCTAGGAATCGGACGGGGATAGCACTGTGATCGAGTCCATACCCTAGTTCGGCGATGAACTCGCTATGGCGGCAACGGCGGGGAAGAATTCCGTTGACGGCGGTGGAGACCAGCGATAGGAGGCAGCTGGCGACGAGGAGGACGATCCGGAGACCCTGGAGGCAGAGCGAGCTATACGTGGGCGAAGGGGTTTCGGAGAAATTTCCAAAATTTTGTCCGTAAGTATATATAGCCCGACCCTGTCGGTGTGATCGAGTGGAACGACTCGGTGGCACCGAGATTCATAACTGCAAGCAGTTACTGAAACTCGGTGTGACCGAAAGGTTCGAATCGGTTGCACCGAGATTGAAAACTTAGATCGACTTAGTGATCTCGGTATGACCGAAATGGAGGAATCGGTCAGACCGAAAAGCACAAAGAAGTTTTGGAAGTTTAAGTCTATGACGAATCGGGGACTCCGAGTGCTCCTCACACAGAATGGTTCGAATCTGACTTGATCAAATTTTGTGATGTAGCATGAATAGAGTTTGAGACGAGAAAAGCATAGATAGCTAGAGAGGGTTCTTAGGCATTCTTGTCCATCCACTTGGCAAAAGAAAATAAAAACAATCAATCAAAACAACAAGTGGATGTCCTCGAATGAGTGAAATATGCAATCAACATCCTCACACAATAAAACGGTAATTGAAATATGTGGCAAAGCATGCACAACCAATTCTAGCATCTATCAAACAATTTGCGATGACTAGGTCATCTATATATGAGTATATTGACTTAGGAGTCAAATGAGAACATTTGATCATAGGTCATACTCATCGTTCAAGCACAAGTGGGGTTACCACTTTTACATAAAGCATTGTTGTGTTCACACCATTAGAGTTGCTTTAGCTCAATTCTTAGAGTAAAGCTCCCCCTAGATGTGAGATCCCCCCTAAGAGGGATGAACTAACCTTGGGTTTTGTCGATGATGACTTCATGTAGATATTGAAGATGTGGATGCTCAATGTTGATGTAGATCATTTGGAGCTATCCATTGGAGTGAGTTGCACTTTCAATACCTACACGGGTTAGTCCCACAAGGAACAAACAAGGATATCCATAGACATAGAGTGATGCACACACAAGATGATGCCTATGAAAGCTTTTAGGTTACCTTGTCCCTTGTCTTACCAACAAGAGGGTTTGTGACTCCTTGAACTAGTGAAAGATCTGGAAGTTGATTGCACTTGTTCTTGCCAAGATGATAAGAGTGAAGTATGTTGGCGGAGTCACCCTCAAGAACTCTCTAGTTCTTCTTCGGGATCCACACCATCTTGATGGGAATCCTCGGTGTTGTAGTTGTACTTGATGAAGTGGAACTTGAAGTAGTCTTGGGAACCCACTTGACCAAGGCCTTAGGAGCTTCTTCAAATGCATCAATTTCCTCTTGAAGCTTGTCCTTGCCTTTTTGCTTGTGGTCTTGTGGTGGAAGATCATCTTGAGCTTGTGTCCCTTTGAAAGAAGTAGGATCATAATTCTCTTGTTGAGGAACAAACTTCATCTTGGGGTATTGATCTTCTACCCACTCCACTCCATTGGCATTGAACTTTCGTTCAAAACCAACACCTTAATTCTTCCGGTGCCTTCCTTGCTTGCGTACAATTTCCTCAAATTGCTTACTTCCGACAAGGCTCTTGTAAACACCTTTCTCTATAATTCCCTTCAATAAGCTATTTTCTTGCTCAAGTGTAACTTGGCTAAGAGAATCATTAGTGGAATCAAGAGAACTACTAGAAGCAACAATATTGGATTTAGCATGATTATTGTTACTACTATAGGAAGAATCTTTCTTGTTCTTGTTACTAGACTTGACTTGAGGCATGTAAGTGGATAAGAGTAAACGCTTGGCAATGTAAGAAGAACTTTTCTTGCGAAGATCATCATTGATTTCTTTTAAGAACTCATGCTCTTGCTCAAGGTTGAGCTTTTCAAAGCATAATTTCTCATGAGTCCTTAAAAGTTCTCGATGATCTCCTAAGATAGTTTCATGAGCTAACTTAAGAGTGTTTAGTTCTTTAGTTAGAGACTCAATCTTCTCCTTATCATTGTCATTCGTTTTATCTTGATTAGCATGATTAATTGACGTTTCATCACAGTATTCATCACTAGAGTTGTCAACAAGTAAATCATCATCACCTAACAAGTCATCTTCATCACTATTGAAATCAACATACTCGGGGTGTGATACCTTTGGGCCTTTAGCCATGAAGCATGTTCCAACTCCTTCATTTGGTGAGTCAAATATGTCGTAGGAGTTGGTTGTCACAAGTGCTAGACCGGCAACACCTTCATCTTGAGTATATTCGTTGGAGTGATAGCTTCTCTCGGATTGGTTGTCGGAGTCAGAGCCGTATACCCATTCACCAACATGAGCTTGATGTCTTCGTTTTGTGTGGCTCCTTGATGAGTTGTCCTTTCTTTCCGAATCCTTGCTTCTCTGTGAGGGTCTTCGTTCATAACGATCATCTCTACTCCTTCTTTCTCTATATGGTGATTCTTCTCTTCTACTTCTTCTCTTGGGAGAATCTTCTCTTCTCTTGTAGGGGGGCATACACTCATTGGAATAGTGTCCGGGCCTTCCACAATTGTAGCAGTTTCGCTCTCGACTAGAAGATCTTTTGTCATTGTAGGACCTTGACTTGGAGCTTCTCTCTTTGCTTATACTCTTGTAGAACTTGTTGAAGTTCTTCACCATTAAGCTCAATTCTTCATTGAAGATTTGTTTCTCACTCGATGATGTGGGGGCTTCACATGAGGCTTTGTAAGCACCACTTGATTTGTTGTGAAGTTCCTCTTTATCCTTGAGTGACATCTCATGAGCAACAATTCTTCCGATGACTTCCGTTGGCTTGAGATATTTGTAATTGGGCATCATTTGGATCAATGTGCACATGGTATCATATTTTCCATCCAAGGCTCTTAGGATCTTCTTGATGATGAATCTATCGGTCATCTCTTCACTCCCTAAGCCGGCAATCTCATTTGTGATAAGAGCAAGCCTAGAGTACATTTCAGCAACACCTTCACCATCCTTCATTTTGAACTTGTCAAGTTGACTTTGAAGCACATCCAATTTGGATTCCTTGACAGAGTCGGTACCTTCATGCATATCAATCAAAGTATCCCAAATTTCCTTTGCATTCTCAAGACGGCTGATTTTGTTGAATTCTTCGGGGCATAATCTGTTGAAGAGGATATCACAAGCTTGAGCGTTGTATTGCAGCATTTTCAACTCTTCCGCGGTGGCTTCACGGTTCGGTTCTTTCCCGTCAAAGAATTCAGCTTGCAAGCCAATACACACAATAGCCCAAACGGCGGGGTTATGTCCAAGAATATGCATTTTCATCTTATGCTTCCAATTAGCAAAATTAGTACCATCAAAGTAAGGACCTCTACAGTGATAATTTCCCTCGCTAGACGCCATACTCTCCTAGGTTGTGAAACCAAGGCTATGACCGCCAAAAGCTATGGAAATCAAAGAAAATGGAGACCAAAGCTCTGATACCACTTGTAGGATCGAAAGTATGTCTAGAGGGGGGTGATTAGACTACTTGACCAAATAAAAATCTAGCCTTTTCCCAATTTTAGTTCTTGGTAGATTTTAGCTATCTTAGCACAAGTCAAGCAATCTCCACAGAATTCAAGCAAGCATGCAAAAGAGTATATGAGCAGCGGAAAGTAAAGCATGCAACTTGCAAGAATGTAAAGGGAAGGGTTTTGAGGATTCAAACGCAATTGGAGACACGGATGTTTTTGTCGTGGTTCCGATAGGTGGTGCTATCGTACATCCACGTTGATGGAGACTTCAACCCACAGAGGGTAACTGTTGCGCGAGTCCACGGAGGGCTCCACCCACGAAGGGTCCACGAAGAAGCAACCTTGTCTATTCCATCATGGTTGTCGCCCATGAAGGACTTGCCTCACTAGCGGTAGATCTTCACAAAGTAGGTGATCTCCTTGCCCTTACAAACTCCTTGGTTCAACTCCACAATCTTGTCGGAGGCTCCCAAGTGACACCTAGCCAATCTAGGAGACACCACTCTCCAAGAAGTAACAAATGGTGTGTTGATGATGAACTCCTTGCTCTTGTGCTTCAAATGATAGTCTCCCCAACACTCAACTCTCTCTCACAGGATTTGGATTTGGTGGAAAGAAGATTTGAGTGGAAAGCAACTTGGGGAAGGCTAGAGATCAAGATTCATATGGTTGGAATGGAATATCTTGACCTCAACACAAGTGTAGGTGGTTCTCTCTCAGAAAATGTGTATTGGAAGTGTAGGTATGTTCTGATGGCTCTCTCCATGAATGAAGAGTGGGTGGAGGGGTATATATAGCCTCCACACAAAATCTAACCGTTACACACAATTTGCCAAACTCGGTGGGACCGAATGGTTAAACTCGGTCGGACCGATTCAGCAAACCTAGTGACCGTTAGGATTTTCGGTGGGACTGAGATGCAACTCGGTAGGACCGATATGGTTAGGATTAGGGCATAACGTAATCTCGGTGTGACCGATTACACAAACTCGGTGGGATCGATTTTGGTAATAAGCTAACCAAAGAGTTGGTCAGGTAAACTCGGTGGGACCGATTCGCTCATCTCGGTGAGACCGAAATGTTACAAAAGGGAAACAGAGAGTTTACATTGCAATCTCGGTGGGACCGATCGCTCATCTCGGTAAGACCGAAACGTTACGAAGGGAAACAAAGAGATTACAATCCCATCTCGGTGAGACCGAGATCCCTATCGGTGAGACCGATTTGCCTAGGGTTTGTGGCAGTGGCTATGACATTTGAAACTCGGTGGCGCCGGATAGAAAGAATCGGTGGGGCCGAGTTTGACTTTTGGTTTGGGTCATATGTGGATGTGGGAAGGTAGTTGAGGATTTTGGAGCATATCACTAAGCACTTTGAGCAAGCAAGCCATTAAGCAACACTTCATCCCTCCTTGATAGTATTGGCTTTTCCTATAGACTCAATGTGATCTTGGATCACTAAAATATAAAATGTAGAGTCTTGATCTTGAAGCTTGAGCCAAACTTTTTGTCCTTAGAATTTTGAGGGATCCACTTTCCTCATCCATGTCATGCCATTCATTGAGCTTTTCCTGAAATATTAATCTTGGAATAATGTTAGCTCAATGAGATATATGTTGTTAGGAATTACCAAAACCACCCAGGGATAGTTGCACTTTCAGCGTCGTAAGACATAAAGTAAAAACAAATAATGGCAAATCATGTAGAAAAACATTTGGGCAATTCTAATACGGAAGATTCTAGAAAAAATAAGAAGTGCTTGTGTTTTGATGTTTGTGCATTAAGCTTAAGTTCAACCATGGAGTCTTCAAGATTATACATGTGGTGAAATCTGGTGGAATCTAGATGATATCCAACGGCCAGTAGTGCTCAAATTTGCCATCTTTGGACCATCAGATTTGCCTCATCCAACGACCATATTTCAAAGTTAAAGTTACCCGCACACAATATAAAAAAATAAAATATAATATATATATATAGGGGTATAGATATAGATATGTGATGCAAAAGCCGCCCATCATCTCCAATTAGAATAGTGTGTCCATGCACGGATGCGAATGTGGCCAAATGATGTCTGTCATTGGTATCTCAAATTCAAATCAGTCTGGCCTTGTTCAATGTGTATACATTACATCATGCTCGTTTCCAAACCACAGCGCGCAGATCTCCGTTATATTCATGCATGCATGGGTTTCAAACATCAGGATCTCTTATTCAAATATTTGAATTCAACTTTACATTGATTGTGACCTCACCTATTCAGTTATTCTTTTACACCCACACAGTAGTCTTCTCTTTATAATTGTACCACTAACTTTCTCTCGTGCATGCATGCACACACACTACCAGTCGGCATTATCCATCACACGCATGCAATCTTTTTCTTCAGGTCGGTCTCCCATGAAGGCACACACCAACACACATCCCCCTCTCCATCATATCGCGCATTCTTTATCTCTCACGCGTGCATGCGCAACGATCGATGTTCCTTTATGTATGTGTGTATATAGCTAGGTCTTTCATAGTTTTCCACACAAATCGATCAATCGATATATCCAGTGAGGTCTCACCCTCTTTCCCACGTCCATATCGATCAATCTATGCCTCTATATATAGGATTAACATACATAGCTAATACACCCACATTAATTATGTATCCAACGTCCCCCTCTCATCATCCATGCCTTCCTCTTCATCTCTCAGACGCGTGCACAATGGCGAAGACAAGGGGCGGTAAGGGCCCTGCCCCCTCCCCCCTAACATCACTATATATCAAGGCTAATATGAATGTGATCATTAGACAATTGCTTCTAAAAATGGTTTAAGTTCATGAATTGACCCTCCTCGTAAAGGATTAGCAATGCTTGGCCCCCTAGCTCATTTATTTTTCATGGCTCCGCCACTGCGCGCATCAGCGCACGTGTTCGCCCCCTCTCTCTAAATATCGATCTCGCACTTGTGCATTCCTTCATAGTCTCCCTCCACTCGGCCCCTCGCACCATCTTCTAGCCCCCCACCGGATTTTGCCACATGTACAATCTAGCAGACTCCATGGTTGAACTTAAGCATAATGCACAAACCTCAAAACAACAGTGGTTCTCTTTTGTTCTAGAATCTTCCGTATCATAACTGCCCAAACCTTTTTCTAGTTGAATTGCCATTATTTGTTTTTACTTTATGCTTTACAATGCACAATTCCATGAATCATAAAATAGATTAAGGGCTTCTTTGATTCAAAGGATTCTCAAAGGAATTTTGGAGGATTCTAATCATTAGGAATTTTTCCTATCTTGGTTGTTTGATTCGTAGGATTGTAAACCATAGGAATTTTTCCATATGATTCATTTGCACTAGATTTCATAGGAAACATCCCATCCACTCAAACCTCTTTGAAAGAATTCTGCGTTTTTTCTATGCACAATCAAACACTCGTACAATCCTGTAGGATTCAAGACGACATTCCACTATAATCCCATGTTTTTCCTATTCCCGCGTTCTTAGCTTTTTTATAAAAACTAATTGATTTTGAATGAGATGGACTATAAGAATTAAACGAAGGGCTACATCAGGCATATATGACTCAGAGCTTACATGCTATAGTGTGGTATTTATTCATAATTTGGTTGCAAAATATGATGCGTGCAATGCATGTGTACCTTAATAGTACTTCGAGTATGTGCAAAACACGTAAATTAGAATGCCAATGGCACGCTACACAGTGTCTCTCTTACAGTTCATGAAGCCAAGTGGCACATGTGTAGGTGTTGTCGCGACCTCCTTGCGTGGATTGATCACAGTGACGTGCTGCTGGTTCCAGAAGAATGTACTCGTCCTCCCTGAGCCATACTGGCGGTACATGCATGAAGCGAAGATGTGCACGCACGCCATGCACGCACTCATTCCTTGCACGCACATGCGGGTACACGGGAGGATGCAATTTTGTACCAAGATCCACCCCATGTGATAATTTTACGCGTGTAAAGTCATTCACTTCATTGATGGTCAATTAATACAGCGCATGCAAATTGAGTGGACATGAGGGCAGAAGAAAGACATTATTACTCCACTGCGCGCATGCGAGTAGTTAAATCGTGGGTTGCTAGTAGTACTTCCATTGGTCTCCTTCGTATTTTGTGCCAATTTTTGACAGGAACATAATATTTACGCATTTGAGCAGTGTAGTACTTGAAATTTATGTTCTGCTAAACTCATCGAGAGCCGTTTCGGGCCTCGAAACCAAAACCATCAATTAATCTTTACCTTGTTCCCATCACATTCGAAAGCCTGCTCACACCTACTAGTAGTACGTACCAAACCTGAACGTGTTCCCACTATGCAGGTATTAGTACTAGTGCTAGTACTTAGGTTATAAAAACGGAAACTACCTAACCGAAAATCACTCTACCTTTCCTCCTCATAAGTGCTTCTTCTTCGTCCGTCGTTGCCATGGCCGGTGAGCAGAGCTCTAGGTCGAGAACTACTCGTAACAAGGGAGCGGCAATCAAGGCTGCAGAAAAAAAGAGAGGGCTCACCGCCACGCAGAGACCTCAAAAGATCTCTCACGGGCAGGCGATTGCTCCCAGGAGCTCCCTAGCCGCGGAGGCGAACATGCCGAGCCGGCGAAGCTGGAGTCGTTATCCCTCGACGGCATGCCCGATCAGCTCAATAAGCAGAAGGAGTTCATCCAAGGCTTGATGGAGTTGCTGAAGGAGAGCCTCGATGACATGCCCGCTAAGCTCAATCGGTAGGGGGAGTTGACCGCCGGCTTGGTGATGCTGCTGAAGAAGAGCATTGCCTCGGAGAAGAAGGCGACCGGCGAAATCCTGCGACTTCGGGACGACAATGCGAAGCTCTGCCACGAGATCGACCTGTTGAAGGAGAAGAACGCCGGCTGGAAGAAGCTGCATGAGAATAGTAGTTCCTCGATGAAGATGCTGCAGGCCCTCGCCATGGAACAGAAGGAAGAGTTGGCGAAGCTCCGCATCGAGCACCCGGCTGCTGTCAAGGTACGTAATATGGCCGTGGAATAGAAGATAAAGGCTCGCGTCGAGAAATGCCGCGTCATGGACACAATGATGAAGATGGCGGAGGAGACATGCAAGGAGATGGAGGTCGTGGAGGCGATGAAGAAGCAATTACGACTCCGCGGCGAATTAGATCATTTGGGGTGATAATCTTCCTTCTTCTTTTGCTCATGTGTTTCATCTTTTGCTTCGGGTGTTTCGCCGCACGTGGCTCGTTCTCTGCGAGGCATGAATAGAACAATGTTTTTTTTGAGGGAATGAATAGAACAATGCTAACAATGATATGACTAGCAAACTAGATCATTTTTAATCGCCATATGGCACTGGGCTGTCGTGTTTCGTGCTCCTCCGTCGCAGTACTACTCTAGTGGAAAACTTGAGTATACCGCACGGTTCTTTGCTCCTCCTCGATCAGATCATCGGCACATTTATACAATCAGTCAAATCACAAGGCCCCGCCTTCCAGCAGTAATGAGCCGTCAAATCACAAAGGCCCTCGCCTCTCGTGAAACCGACCAAGCTAGACCGCCCCGCCCTCTAGCCTTTTTAAAAATGTATACTTTTGTACAGCAGTAGTATCGATGGATTGCACCATGGAGCAAAACTTGAAATTAAAAAAAAAAGTGGTACATATAGAGAGCGCTCGTCGCCAAATTATGCATATAGTACTATTAAAAAGGCTAGTCACAATAATGGTCTCCAGCACAACCCACCCCTCAAATAAAACTAAGAGGGTGCTTGGATACGTTTTAGTCCCATGACTAAAAGTAGTGGGACTAAAACATGCTAGCCTCACCCATGCTTGGATCCAAATACTAAAAAGGCTAAAATCAAGTTAATGAGCATTTATTATCCTCCAAGCCCTCCAATCCAGAACTCGCATGTGTTAAAGGAGAGGAGTTAAATGAGTAGAGAGAGGACTAATCCACATTTTAGTAGGGGTACCCCTGACTAAAAAAATTTAGTCTCAAGACTAGTTTTAGCCCCTCTTTAGTCAGGGGTGCTTGGAACTTTAGCCTCTTAAAGAGACTATTTTTAGTCAGACTAAAATAAGTCCCTTGGATCCAAGCACCCTCTAAGCATCCTGGAATTCTTTGACAAAACTAAGCACCCTATTCTTTGACAACTAAACTGCTGGCTATATGATGTTGGCCATATATATTGTACGTATATAATGTGAAGAAACGAGTGGTAGTACTATAGCAACTAAAAGATGAAATGTAAGAAATACTAGTATGTACGTACTGAAGAGTTAAAGTAACGAGAAGAAACATAACATAGTTCTGCTGGGGGCTCAGCACAACACACCCCTCAAATTAAATTAAGCACACCTGAAATTAAACTTTGCAACTGTTCCGGTAGACACTGCATTAGAACCACCATGAGCAACAACACTGCCACCTTACTCGGAGTCCTCGTCCACGTCCTCGTCTTCGTCCTTGTCCCTCTTCCTCTTGGCCGATACTTCTTTGCTTGAACCGCACACTTGGCTGTTGCTCTTCATCCAACTCTTGTAGATATTGAAGCAAAGGTACCATCCATTGCAGCGTAGTGGATGTGGTCTATATCTAGTACATTCCGCTGCCATGCATGACGATGAAACGTGTAATGAGGTTTCTCTAGTTTACCGTACGAAGGATGAACCATGGCTCCTCCCAGGGTCAGCATTGAAGGCTGACGAGAGGACACCAACCGATTCTTCTGGAGGTCGAAGGTGTTGCCTACAACGAGGCCTATCTAATTCAGGACTTCTTTGTCGTTACCAAAGTCTACAGTAACGAATTTCACTGTTTTGTCCTTGAGGAAGTTCTTAAAATCCTGGCACTCAACGTCAGCATGGCATATGTGGTAGACCAAGCAAACGTTATGTACGTAAACCTGGATCACAGCGGGCTTCTTCCTCTCTTCGTCCTTTAGATCCTTCTCTCGTCCCAAGACTGTGGTGTACTCAACATCTAGCCCAGCGACCCACTCATCATCTGAGTTTTAGAACATGCGTCTGAAGCGAGAAAGGCATCCTTTCACCGTCGCGGAAGAACGGGTGTAGATGATGTCAAACTCATCGCCGGTGATGGTTCTAACCTTGTACTCATCGCCGATCGTGGAGATTTGGGACGCCATGGATTTGGGAGGAGGATTAGGATTAGTGGAACTGCCGTAATGTGAATGGACGAGACGACTAGGAGCAAACCGCTGTAGTATTGAAGGACGTGCGAGGACGAGTAGGAGCGAACTGCCAGCGTGCGAACGGCAGGGTAGTGGCTTTCCATTCTCCCATGATACGGGCTTCAGAGAGCCCCTGGATCTTAGATCGAACGGTTGCATGGCGTGATTCTAGACTTATGGGTGAATATCCTATCCTGGAGGGTTATTCTGCAAATTTTCAACAACTTAGCATGCGACCGTTTGATCTCAGATCCAAGGGCAGCCAGCAGCCCGTATCATGGTCGCGCCTACCATGACCGCCGCGTCACTCGCGCGGTCGCGCCCTTGGAGATTTAACATGGTGTGTTAGGCTATCTGATGTTGGCATGTCATACATAGTCATCACTTAGTCACTCATACTACAACAAGGTTGGCTATAAGTGTATTTTTTTACTCCTATCTATCTCTTTCTTCGTACTCAAGGAAGAAACGGTGCTAAGCGCATGTATTTATTGCATTTCCCAAGGAGTGACCTCTTCCAATGAAATGGTGTTGCTAAGTTTGCTTCATTTAATTAGCTGTAGACTCAAAATTGTCTTTTCACCTAGGTACACGCGCTTAGCACCGTTTCTTCCTTGGGTCACCAAACTAGTCTCTCTCTTCTTGATTAACTTGCCACATCAGACTTTATGCCTATGTGGCAAGCTTAAGCACCTGTAGGAGCAAGTAAAAGTAAGTGCAATAGTGCGCTTTACATGGCATTTTTGCATATGTGGAGGAAAGAGAGGCAAGGAAAAAGTGGAGAAGTGGGCTCTCATGCAAGAGCCAGCCTCTACTACACGGTGGAGCATTGGGAGAGGCACCTGTATGGAGGTGGTCAACAATCTAGGAGACTCACGCCGGTCGTAGCGCCGCAGTTAAAATGATAATGGCAAGTCAAATCACGGGGCCCCACCTGTCCAGCAGTAACTCGCTGTCAAATCACACAGCCCTACGTTTGCAGCAGCCTACTCCCTCGTCTTCTCGCGTCTTTGTCGAACCGACTAGGCGGAACTGCCCTACCGCCTACCGCGCAGGAAAAGCCCCACCCTCGACTTTTAAATAGTATACAGTATACTAATTTTGTATCCATGGATTGCGCCCGCGCCATGGAGCAAAGCGTCTAGAAAAACGGAGGAGAGATGGTGGTCTTGCAATAGAGAAGAGGGAGAGGCGAGACGGTGGTTTTGGAATGCGGATGATGGAGAGGAGAGGAGGTGGTTTTGCAATGGAGAAGAGGGAGAGGAGCGTGCGGCGGCGATTTAGGATTGGACGAGAGGGCCGGCGCGCTCTGACTGGATCAAAATCAAAATCAATTTACCCTTCAATTAAGAAAGCGACCCCACATTAACTAGTCTCCCTTTTATTCTGGGTCATAATTGACCATGATTTTCGCACATAAAATATATGTTATATGTTGTATACAAGGCCACTATCAAAATTACAATTTGCAACTATACAAGGCCACTAACATTAATCGAGGCAAAATTGATGGCGTTTGCCTCATACTAGCACCCAAGGACATTAATATCCCTTGTGTGCATGCAGGAGTGAGAAGGTTAGCTTGCATTCCTAACATTAATCAACCAATGAGGAGTAAGAGGGTTGGCTTGTTGCGCTTGGGAGAGAAAAACCACATTAATTAACATGACAATCAAGGTGACAAGCTAGCTTGCAACATTTACTTAAACATAGCATTGATTTTTACCTTGGTACCTGTAATATGAGTTTGTGGCCTTGTATACAAAAATGGAGGGAGTATAATTTGAAAGTACATTCAGATACGAACCAAACGATACAATTTTTGGTGACATGCATTCACATTTTGCTTGTCAAATACTTCACGTGGTCAAACTTTGACCCAAAATACGCGAAGCAACAAAAAAATACTTCCAAGACCAGCGCCGCTCTTCTCCTCTTAAACCACCGCCGGTCCTCTCCTGTTCCAATCTAAATGCAGCGCCGCTCCTCTCCTCTTCCATTTCAAAACCACCGCCCCTCCTCTCATGTTCCAGTCCAAAACAAGCGTCGCTCCTCTCCTGTTCTAATCCAAAACCAGTGCTGCTCCTCTCCTCTTCCATTCAAAAACCACCGCCGACGAGTGAAGGTGCTGTGGAGAAGTAGATCGATGGAGGAGTACAACTGATACGTGAGGATCGCAGACAGCGACCCTGTGAAGCTAGCTAGGATGTTGGAGATACAGTCTTGGTTTGACAACAAGGACCAACTAGCGGCGACGGCGACATCCATGGCCAAATATCTGCAACAGAGCGAAAAGGCGGCGATACTCGAGTCATGCCCGAGTACATAGAGCTGCTCCTTTAGGCCATGGAGCAAACAGATTCACCGAATTCGATCGTGAGGGAGCGGTGGTGGGAGTATCGATCCCAGATGGAGCACCCACCAGATATTGAAGGATCGAGCATCTACAGGGTGCCGTTTGTGAGGGTCTCCTGCCAGAGCGAGCCGGTGGAGTCTTCTTCGACCGAACCCAACTGCAAGAGGAGAAAAGCAGTTGGCCCGACGACGCTTCCCCGCCATCGTCTCCCTCGCCGTTCACATCATCTCACGGGGCGACTGTCTGCCACCGAGGAATAGGAGGGGGCTGCCCCCCCCCCCCAGCCCAATAGTCGGGCAGGTTGTGAATTGTCAGGAGGAGCTTAGGGTTGTCAGTATTTGCAGGTTGTGAATTGTGTTTTGTGTTGTGTATTTTGAGAGTACTTTCAGATATGAATGTCTTTTGAATTTCAGATTTGCAGTATTGAGCATATAAAGTATTTTACGAATTCTAGAGATCTATTTTTAGCACTTAAAAAATGTAGTTTCATAGGAGTATAAAAGTGCAGACAATGTGATTCTCAGAGAAGAAACAACAAGGTTTAGTTTCAGATAAGAAACTGCAAGTTCAGTTTCAGATAAGAAACTACAAGTTCAGTTTCAGATAAGAAACTGCAACCCACGACCTCGGATGGGAGGTCCATAGGCCTGTTTGTATTTTCTTAGGGCCGTCATGTATCGACTGGCCTATGGACCTCCCATCCGAGGTTTTATTTGTGGCAACCCAATTTATGTATTTTTTTGAAGAAAACGCAGAGGTCTGTTCTATTTTTCTATATAAGAATAGGAATGCCAGGTCCAACTTATGTTTCCCTTCTAACTATATTATATATATTTAAATTGTTTTATATGTTGACTGTTTAGTTCACATACTCCCTCCTTTTCGGTTTATAGGGCTTATCTCAAAATTTTAGTTTTTCCATTTTATAAGGCTCAATTTGGTTGTTTTCCATCACATGTTCAGATTCCAAGGTGCATTAAATCATTGCATGCAAGTAATAAGAGAAAATTGACCAATGCATGCATGCATTGCAATTTATGCATTTATAAACATAATTTTTTGAGGAAAACAAGTGCATTAATTAGGTGCTTTGCAAACTACAAAAAGTATTCCACCATTCATCATCTACCTTGGTTGGTGAGATTTTTGAATTGAGCCCTATAAACCGAAAAGGAGGGAGTAATTGGCAAAAAGATCTCGCCACCACCCCCCACCTCCTGACTCCGGGCGCGCCTGCCCCCCTCAGCAAGTTCGCTCGCGCGCCCCATGGAGTCGCCGGCCTTATCCACGGGGGAACGGCTGGAAGACAGGCAGATGTACAAGATGCATCTCCCACATGTCTACAAAGCCTTCCCGCAGATGCTCCAGCCGCTCGACTCTATCGCGCCAGCGGTGCTGCGGGAGACTCGAGGGAGGAGATGGAGGGAGCGGGCGATGCGGATCTGCGACGATGCTCTCTCCTGGACCCAGTGCATGCGCGAATGGAGGGAAGCAGAAGAGGAAGCTGCGAGGGAGGAAGCCGAGGAGGGACCGAATCCGTTCTCTCACTCGCGCAGGTATGCTCGGATGTGCAAGGATCATGTGGATTGGGAGCTGCTGAATCTAGCCCTGCGGATCTACTTCGAAGGAGATTTCTTGGAGAAGCACAGGATGCCCACCCCAGTGAGCCGCTGATTGTGTTCGTTCGATGGGCGAAAGGAGAAGTGAATTCAGGAGATCCACGCCATGTTGCGAGATGGGAATGCTTGACTAGACTCCTGCCCACCAGCATGCCACCGGAGCCGGAGCAGGTGGATCCCCTACCTTACCTCTCCCCCAAACCTGCAGAAGATTGAAATTAGGCTTGCAATCTGCTTCAATTGAGCTGTCTGGTGGTTATTTCTGCTTCTTGAGAGACAACATCTGGCTGGAGGATGAGAAGGAACCAGGAACTCCGATGAATTTCCCCTATCACAATGGGGGGGAGCGCCAGTTGGGCAGTGGTACGGCCCACCTCCACCCCAAATGGGGGCACAATCTGGGCAGGCTCCTATAATTGCCCAAGATCAATCTGCTGGTGGTTCTGACTCTTAGATCAGTGGGAAATCTCAAGGCAAGAATCAGCAAAAGAAGAGATAGGACATCCAGAAAACTGCTCTTGCCCCTGCTTCGGGCCTTATGGCATACTCTGAGGTGATCTGCTATAACTGTGGGGAACCAGGGCATCATTTGGATAAATGTGTCAAGCCCAAGAGTTGTTTTATCTGCAAAATGGTTACCCATAAAGTTGAGAATTGCCCTGTCAGAAGGAAAACCCATAGTTCTGCTAGATATGTTGGAAGTGTTGCTCCAGGATTATGTCCACCATTGACAGAATTTTCTGTGACACAGAATTAGATAGTTTCTTTCCCCTTTCTAGTTGTAAAGCTCTGCACAGATGTGGTAGTGACCACACTCCTTTGCTCTGGAACTCTGGTCTTAACCAAACTCCAAAGAGCAATAGTTTTAAATTTGAAAAGTGGTGGTTGCTTAGAGAAAATTTTACTAAGCTAGTCAGCAAAAACTGAAATGAGCCTACTGGGAGCAGCTGCCCCCTAGAAAATTGGCAGATGAAAATTAGGAGATTTAGAAGAACTACCAAAGGGTGGAACTCCAATGAGGAAGCTAATCTTAGAAGATACAAAAGGCTTCTCCTCCTTGAGTTTGATTATCTAGATATTAAGGCAAAAACCACTGACCTCTCTGAGGCTGAGACTAATAGATTAAACTTTGTCCATGGAGAGCTCAAGAAAATTTGGCTTCAAGAAGAAATCAAAGTCAAACAAAAGTCTAGAGATAGGAACATTAAGGAGGGTGATAGAAACACTGCTTACTTCCATGCAGTAGCTAACCAGAGGAGGAGGAAAACCCTCATTCACTCCATTGATGGCCCTAATGGCCCTGTTACTGAGGTAGATGAGATGCTGAAAGAGGCTAGTGACTTCTATAAAGACCTGTTTAAGAAAGAAAACCCTTCTGGGTTCTCTCTACAAAACAATTTTTTCTCTGCTTCTGAAAAAGTCTCTCCTGCTGAAAATGAGTTGCTAGAAGCCCCTTTTTCAGAGACAGAGGTGAAGGAAGCCATTTTTAGCTCTTATCCTGATGGGACTCTTGGTCTTGATGGGATTCCCTTCTTGTTTTACCAGCATTTTTGGGACTTGGTGAAAAATGATCTCTTAGATCTTTTCCAAGCCTTTCATAGAGGAGAATTGGATCCAGCAACTTACTCATGGGGCTGTTGGGGTCAAGTTAAATAACTATGAAAGTGATTTTTCTCCTTGCTAGTAAAGGCCTTAGGCAAGGTGACCCCATATCCCCGCTTTTGTTTAATTTAGTAGTGGACGTTCTTACTAAAATGCTGAGCAAAGTTGCTGATCATAGTCTGATTGCAGGGCTCTGTCCTGAGGTCTGCCCTGGTGGCATCATCTGCCTTCAATATGCAGATGATACCATCCTTTTCTTAGACAATGACTCCACACATGCTAGCAATCTGAAAATTGTTCTAACTTGGTTTGAACAAGTCTCAGGCATGAGAATCAACTACTCTAAAAGTGAACTCATCCCTATCAACATGGATGATCAGGAGTTAGCTGACTTCCTCTCTATTCTAGTACGTAATAAAGGTAACTTCCCCATTAAGTACCTAGGTATCCCTCTCCATTATGATAAACTGAGGAAAGAGGATATCCAACCCTTCTGGATAAAATCATTAAAAGGATTGCTGGGTGGAGGGGCAAACTTCTCTCTTACAGAGGTAGATTGATCCTCATACAAGCTTGTTTGGCTAGCATTCCAGTGTATCTCCTCTCCTTCTTCAAGTTCCCTAAATGGGCAGTGAACCTCATCAATTCTCAGATGTCTCATTGCTTGTGGAATGATTTTGAGGGAAATAGGAAGCTACACCTTGCTAATTGGGCCCTAGTCTCTATGAAAAAAGATTTTGGAGGCCTAGGCATACCTAACCTCCAAGAAATTAACATTTGTATTCTAGGGTCTTGGATTAAAAGATTCTATGAGGAAGACCTGAAACCCTGGAAGCTTCTTATTGCCCATAAATACCTAGGAAATAAACCTAATATATTTTTTCCTTCCTCCAACCCTAAGACCTCTAGATTCTGGAAAGGATTAAAATCTATTATGCATGCTGTGAAATTTGGCTACAGATGGAACATAGGGGATGGGAGCAGAACCAGGTTCTGAGAAGATACTTGGTTTGGCACATCCCCCCTAGCAGTCCAATTTTGGCCTATTTACTCTGTCCGTAATGAGCTTAACAAAAGTGTCAATGAAGTTTGGGACGGTCAATGCCTAAAACTCTCTTTTAGAAGGAACTTTAGTGATAGTCTCATGGAACAATGGTTCCAGTTGGAGGAAATTGCCAAAAGCATTACCTTTACTGCCGAGCCGGATGCCCTGATTTGGAAGCTAGACAGTAAGGGGAAGTATTCCTCCAGCTCCCTCTATCATGTTACCAACTTTAGAGGGGTTCAACCCGTGTTTATCCCTGCTGTCTGGAAATTGAGAGTTCCCCCTAAAATTCATGTATTTCTCTGGCTTCTCTCCAAAAACAAATTGATGACTAGGGATAACCTTAGGAAGAGACACATCATCAAACCCCTTGATTATGTTTACTGCTTGGAACAAGAGTCTTGTTCTCACCTATTTTTTGAATGTATAGTTGCTAAACATCTCTGGGCCCACATTGAGGAATATTTCTCTAGTCAGATTGGCTCATCCTTCGAATCTGTCACCAGATTCTGGATTGCTACCAAAAAGTGCTCAGTGTTAAACACTATTAGCTCAGCTGTCCTTTGGTGCCTCTGGAAATATAGAAATGCTATGATTTTCAGTAACACCTCCTGGATTTCCATTCCGCAGGTCTTGAGGTTGATCAGGAACATGGTGAGAAACTAGGCGATTCTCTCCTTCGGATCAGACAAGGACAAGTTGACGAGCTTCGTGGAAACCCTAACAAGATCCCTCCAGAAACCATTAGCGATCACTTGTGGTTGAACAAGGCTCGACCTGCTCTGGGGCTGGACCCGTGCGCTCATCTCAAGATTTCTGATGAAGATGATGGGCACCTGACGCCAAAAAAGAGGGACATCCACCATACTACGCCTTCCAGCCCGGTGTCTCCGCTTGCTTACTGGTCGCTGCAGGCTGACACGACCCCTCGGCTGAAGACCATGAAGTCTTCGCTGGACCCTCCTTGTGTCATTTGAGTGCTCTATCCGCTTTGCCTTTGGCACTGCTCGGGTGATTGTGTTATTCAGAGAACTTGTTCATCCACCCCCCTAGTTTGTAGCTTTTCTACCTTTGCTTTCGAACTGCTCTTTGAGCTGCTGTATCAGAATATGTTGTGGTTTCGTTCTCAGCAATGGAACCGGGGAGATGCTCCCTGTTTTTCTAAAAAATATATTTTATATGTTATTATATATTATTTTTATTGTCATCATATATTTAACAGATACTTACATATGTAAGAAAACAATATCCCACATCTTATTAACTTATAAAAATAATTTCTTAACAAATAAAATCCTGGATTGTTTTGGCACGAAAATCCTAGTGAATGTGTACAAAAGCTTGGTAAGATTTAAGGACGAATGTTATAATATCACTTATTATTTAAATATATTTATAACAAAATGCTCAGCCCCTTTTTATTTTTTAATAACATTGCTGGCCCAACCCAACATTATAATTAGAATCAGCCCAGCAAAATCGTGTATTTCGAGAAAGTGCAAATGGCCTGTAATTTTTTAGGAAATAAAATAAACGGGCCGCATGGACGCTACATTATTTGTTCACCCGGCCCGGCTAATGGTTGTAATTCAAAAAAAAGATCAAATTGACTGTAAATTCTACCGCGCAAAAAAAAGACTGTAAATTCTGGAAAAAAATGGGTTGAATACGTGCCACATTTTTGGAGGCTGAAATGTGGGCCAATAGGTCGAAGCCAATACAAGTCGTTGTCAATTTAGTCAACAAATGATTCTGACATGTTAGCCGTTGGATTTCCATCCAACGACCGGCATCCATCTTCAATCTCTCATCTATTTCCTCCAGCGCTGCCGGGACCACCTCCCGCCTCCTGCTGCTAGCAGCTCTGCTTAGCACGCTTCGCTATGAAGCGCTACTCCACCGTTGTCCAGGCCATCCCTCCATCCCTCCACACCTTATGTTCTTCTCCACCGACTGCCGAACCACACTGCACTACCAGTTAACCCTCGTACACCTCTCTGTCTGCGACTCTACTCCCGCGTCTTCCCATCTCCGGCTCGTTGCTGTCCGGGGCCTCGCCGTCGTCCACCACCTTGGATGCGCTCGGTGCGGCGTGGTCAATGTGGTCAACGAACGACACCATCAGAAGTAGACTGTGCGTGGAGAGGCTGACAGCTGGGTCCATGGCCGCACACAAGGAAATGCCTCCTTATTACGTGCAAAATAATGATTCCTACACCTAACATCTGGGACCCACCGGAAGGGCCTCTGTATTTCACGAAATAAAGTGCCCCCCGCTGACATGTCGGACCCACCAGCTATCTTCGCACACAAGGAAGTGCCTCCTTATTACGCACAAAAAATGAATATTCCCCCTGCCAGCTGGAACCCAGCATAGTGGGAGGCTGACTTGTGGGCCTACCAAGTTGACGGGGACGGAGGGCTTTGTCAACTTAGTCAATATGAACGATTCTAGCTCCTGTTACCATATGATGTTCATCCAACGCCGTAGTGCTTCTTCAACCTCTGGTCTTCTTGCTCCAGCCGCCCAAACCAGCACCAGTCGTGTCGCGTGCTCCTGCCTCCCATGGCCGGCTGTGATGCCGCGGAGGCCTCACCGCCCCTGCTACTCCAACCGCTGGCCAGGCCATCCCTCTACTCACCCACACCCCCTGTTATTCTGCGGCGACAGCAGCCTCACACCGCAGCCGAACCAGTGAACCCTCGTACTCCTCTTCGCGTGGGCATCCACTGCTGCGTCTTCCCCAGCTCCGAGTCGTCCCCTTCCTAGTCCTCGCCGTCGTCCACCGCCCTGGTGCTCTCGGCGCGGCATGGTCAACATGGTCAACGACCGACTTCCATCGGAAGAGTACTGTACGTGGAGAGGCTGACAGCTGGGTCCACGGCAGCCGCAAGGATGCTGTAACGCCCCGAGACCGATGTGCCAGGTGTCCTCCGCTTATTTGCTATTGTTGGCTTGTCATTTGCTTGCGTGTTGCATCTTATCATATCATCATGTGCATTGCATCATCATGTTTTCAAAACTTGCATC
Source organism: Triticum aestivum (assembly GCF_018294505.1). Taxonomy (NCBI): domain Eukaryota; kingdom Viridiplantae; phylum Streptophyta; class Magnoliopsida; order Poales; family Poaceae; genus Triticum; species Triticum aestivum. Next base: position 115,807,718 of record NC_057800.1, read on the forward strand.
CGTACCGGCCTCCTCGTTCTCTTCGTTGTCCGTTCTGAGCCCAGACACACTTGCACGCACCCGCGGCATGTCCGAAATAGTATTTTATAAGTGGCCGGAAAATGTTCTCGGAATGGGATGAGAGTTGACGTGTGGTCTAATTATAGTGTAGATAGATCGCCTGTCAAGTTTCATCGCATTCGGAGATCGTTTGATGCCCCAACGGATAACTATAGCGGCATTATAGCTGGTCTAACGTCGGACGTTTTCGGTCTCCGGAAACAGATGCCGGGCCCTCTATCTCTCTTCTCCCCCACGCAGTCTCGCCACAGCCCACCTAGTCCATCCTCCTTCCCCTCTTCGCTTCTGGAGTTGTCCGATGCGACCGCACGGTCCGAAACCCTCTCTGCTCAGTGCATCGAACGCCTCGCGCGCGTCAGGAAGTTGTCCCGAACCCGACCCGAGCAGTCGTCACCGTTGTGTCCGGATCATCCCCAAACATCTACAAAACATCACCGTTTTCTTATTTGGACTTCCTAGTGTTTTTTCTCGACCGCTTGATTTTAATTGAAGGGACAGATTAGCCCCTAAACTTCCCTCTTTTCCATATATATAGTCCACTCCTAGACTATTTTTGGACAAACCCTAAAACCTAGGGCACTTGTCCCATCCATCCCCTCACCCGCCGCCGCCACTTCTCCCACCATCTACATCGGGATCCTTCCTGATCCAGCCAACCACCAGCTCCCCTCCCAATCCACCTACCAGGCATCGCCATTTTTCCCCTTGCTCTCCGTGCCCAACCAACCAGCGCCATGCCCCGCGTCCTTTTCTCCTCCTCCCTGTCTCGCCCGGTGCCCGTTCTGCATCACGCCCATGCCTTCGTTCCCCACTACAGCCAGCCTCCCCGAGCTCCTAGCACCACCAACGCCTTTGGTTGCCTTGCCGGAGCAAGCTCCACAGAAGAAAAGAGCCACCTCGTGTCGCTGGCCTCCTCTGTTTCTCCTCGTGCCCGCAGCAACAGCAAAACCCGAGCACCCCATCGCTGGACGTGGAGCCGCGACCCCCGCCAGAGCTCCTCCCTGCCTGAGGCTGCTGCCTCCTCGTCATCTTCCTCGAGCTCGAGCTCACACCCGAGCACTTCGCCCTCCAGCTTCCTCGCAATCCGCGCTAGGTGCCCCTTCCCTGCGCCTGAAGTCAGCCGGCGCCACCATCTTCAGAGACGGGCTCCCTCCGGCCGGATCTGACGCAGTCCCCGCGTCCCCGGCCATCTCCGGTGTTCCCGCGCCTGTAGAACCCCTCGCCAATTTCTCCTCCTGGGACCGCTAATGTCCGCTGCTACTCTTCTTCGTCAAGCCCACCACCACCGGGAACGGGCTTCCCATGCCCTGCATCTATTCGTTCCGAGTTTCCCCATGTCTGAGAGCCCGCGCCGGCCATCTTCCTCGTCGAAGTGCCATGTTTCCTGCCGCCTCTGCAACCGAGGTGTCCTCTGCTCGTCGTGGTCGAGGTCACGTTGACTGCGCCCTGCCTTCTCCAAGCCTCGACTGGCGCCTATTGACCCGGCCTTGTTCGGTCTCCCGTGCCAGATCGCTCGGCCTGCATACATCCGGGTGGGCCTCAGCCTGCTGCGTCCTGCCTTGGCCTCTTCCACCGACCTGGGCCATAGCCCATGGTGCGAAATCCCCCCAGCTCCCATGCTCTGTTTCGGCCCAGTGCATGGATTCGGCCTTGTTATGTTTTTTTTCTTGTCAGGACGTTTTTTTCTATTTAATCAGAGTACTGCAGTTTTCAGAAAACCCCTTAATGTTCATGCATATAATAACTTAATAACCATGCATCATATTAAAATGATTTATATATGAAACTTGCTTAGAATTTTGTGTAGATTAATAATTTGCCACTTTCATCTATGTTTAAAATGTTTAAAATGTTGTTTGTTCAAATTTGCCTAATGCCATGCTAAAATGATTTAATTCATAACTTAATAACCGTAGCTCGGTTTTAAACAAACTTTATATGTAAATGGGGTAGAAAAATGCATAGTTTAACATGGTGCACTTTTCTTGCATGTTTAATAACTCTAAAATTGTGTTTAGGGCAGAACAGGACCAAACCTAATATATGCACATGAGGAGTTTCCGGATTTGTTGTTTTGTTATTCCGGCCTCATTTAAACTTGACTGGATAGGTAGTTTTACTTTGCTTCACCCTCTTGCCATGTTTAACAACATTTAATATTGTTGGGTACATAAACAAGATCGAACTAAATAAGTCACGTGGTGTTTCATCAATATGCAACGGAGTTGCATATTGAGCTCCACTTAATTTGTAGGGTTGCTTGTGCACTTTGCCATGCCATGCTTCATTAAACCGGACATGCATCATACTTGGTTGTGCATCGTGCCATGCTTATGTGGTGGTTGTTTACCATGTTGTTTGCTTCTTTCCGGTGTTGCTTCTTCGGGTTAGTATCCGGTAACATCGTGTTGTGAGGATTCGTTCGACTACGTCTGCTTGTCTTCTTCATGGACTCGTTCTTCTTCCTTGCGGGATCTCAGGCAAGATGACCATACCCTCGAAATCACTTCTATCTTTGCTTGCTAGTTGCTCGCTCTTTTGCTATGCCTATGTCGCGATACCTACCACTTGCTTATCATGCCTCCTATATTGTTGAGCCAAGCCTCTAACCCACCTTGTCCTAGAAAACCGTTGTTTGGCTATGTTACCGCTTTGCTCAGCCCCTCTTATAGCGTTGTTAGTTGCAGGTGAAGATTGGAGTATGTTCCTTGTTGGAACATGGATATTTGGTTGGGATATCACAATATCTCTTATTTAATTAATGCATCTATATACTTGGTAAAGGGTGGAAGGCTCAGCCTTATGCCTGGTGTTTTGTTCCACTCTTTGCCGCCCTAGTTTCCGTCATATCGGTGTTATGTTTCCGGATTTTGCGTTCCTTACGCGGTTGGGTTATAATGGGAACCCCTTGACAGTTCGCCTTGAATAAAACTCCTCCAACAATGCCCAACATTGGTTTTACCATTCGCCACCTAGCCTCCTTTTCCCTTGGGGGTCGCACTCCTGAGGGTCATCATTATTTTACCCCCCTCCCCGTGCCAGTTCTCCTCTGAGTGTTGGTCCAAACTAGAGCCCTGTGCAGCGCCCCCTCGGGGAAACTTGAGGTTTGGTTTTAGTTGTATGGAGAGCTCATCTGAGTGTGCCCTGAGAACGAGATATGTGCAGCTCCTATCGGGATTTGTCGGCACATTCGGGCGGTGTTGCTGGACTTGTTTTACCATTGTCGAAATGTCATGTAACCTGGATGCCGAGTCTGATCGGAATGTCTTGGGAGAAGGAATATCCTTCGTTGACCGTGAGAGCTTGTGACGGGCTAAGTTGGGACACCCCTGCAGGGTTTTGAACTTTCGAAAGCCGTGCTCGCGGTTATGGCAGATGGGAATTTGTTAATATCCGGTTCTAGAAAACCTGAAGTTGATCTTAATTAAAATACATCAACCACGTGTGTAGCCGTGATGGTCTCTTCTCAGCGGGGTCCGGGAAGTGAACACGGCGTTGGAGTTATGCTTGACGTAAGTTGTTCTAGGATCACTTCTTGATCATAGTTTCTCGTCCGTGCTTTGCCTTCTCTTCTCGCTCTCATTTGCGTATGTTAGCCACCATATATGCTAGTCGCTTGCTGCAGCTCCACCTCATACCTTTTACCTTTCCCATAAGCTTAAATAGTCTTGATCGCGAGGGTGTGAGATTGCTGAGTCCCCGTGACTCACAGTTACTTCAAAAACCAGCTTGCAGGTGTCGTTGAACCATGTAGATGACGCAACCAAGCTCAAGGAGGAGCTCGTGGAAGATCTTGTCCTTTGTGTTGTTTCTTTCTAGTTGATCAGTGGTGGAGCCCAGTTGGGGTCGATCGGGGATCTGTATAGCATTTGGGGTAGTCTTCTTTTATTTTGGTTCCGTAGTCGAACCTTGATTATATCTGGATGATGTAATGTTTTATTCATGTATTGTGTGAAGTGGCGATTGTAAGCCAACTATGTATCTCTGTCCCTTATGTATTACATGGGTTGTGTGAAGATTACCTCACTTGCGACATTGCTTTCAATGCGGTTATGCCTCCAAGTCATGCTTTGACACGTGGGAGATATAGCCGCATCGAGGGCGTTACAGAAGTGCCTCCTTATTACGCGGAAAATAATTATTCCTCCACCTGACAGCGGGGACCCATCGGACGGGCCACCAGTATTTTGCGAAAAACTCATTTCCCCCTGACTGCTGGGACCCACCGGACGGGCCATCGTATTTCGCGAAAAAACGTTCCCCCGCTGTCAGCTCGGACCCACCGGAAGTGCCTCCTTATTACGCACAAAAAAATGAATACTCCCCCGGCTAGCTGGGACCCACCTTGCTGGGAGGCTGACTTGTGGGCCTACTAAGTTGACGGGGATGAAGGGCCTTGTCAACTTAGTCAATATGAACGATTCTAGCTCCAGTGACCGTACGATGTCCATCCAACGGCCGTAGTGCTTCTTCAACCTCTGGTCTTCTTGCTCCAGCCGCCCAAAGCAGCGCTGGTCGTGCCGCATGCTCCTGCCTCCCATGGCCGGCTGTGCTGCCGTAGAGGCCTCACTGCCCCCTACTATTCCCATCGCTGGCCAGGCCCTACGGCGACGGCAGCCTCGCACCGCAGCAGAACCAGTGAACCCTCGTAGTCCTCTCTGCGCGGGCTTCCACTACCGCGTCATCCCCTTCCTAGGCCTCACCGTCGTCCACCGCCGTGGTGCTCTCCGCGTGGCATGGTCAACGTGGTCAAGGAACGACTTCCATCGGAAGAGTACTATACGTGGAGAGGCTGACAGCTGGGTCCACAGCCACAACCCAGTTTTTTGTGATTTGCCAAGTAAGTCGCTTTGTCAGGCCTGTTGGGCTGCAAATCTTTTAAGACAAGGAGAGATTTCATTCGGCTGGCCGAGAAAATGGCCCATCAGTAATGAGAAATGGGTTGTACATTTTTAAAACATATCAAACCGGCAATTAGTTTCAAATATCTTTTTTTCATTTCAAGATTTTAAATTACATTAATTTTTATGCGTGGAGAATTTGTTGGATTTTATATTGATATACATTTATTTTTAAAATCAGTTTGAATGTGAGTCGAAATTTCGGGATTAAAAACAGCTCGGACCGCACCAAAATATGCAAAAATTCGTATAATTTTTTAACCGTTGCCACAATATGGGCTGTAATGCTAACAAAAAGAATATGGTCTCCAAAAAACCTTAAGAATTAGAAAATGGGTTGTGAATTATTAGAAATAATGGCAGATGGGTTGTATGTTGTTTTCCACAGATTTGAGGCTTTCCTAAAAAAAAGGTTGACGCACAAGCACTGACTGTTGGATGTCCATCCAACGGCCGTCGTGCTTCTTCAATCTCTGCTCTTCCTGCTCCAGCCGCTCAAACAAGCGCCGGCGAGACTGCCTGCTCCCTCCTCCTCGCGGTCGGCTGTGCTGCCGCGCAGGCCTCACCGCCCGACCGTACTCCCATCGCTGGCCTAGCCATCCATCTACTCATCCACACCTGCTGTTATTCTCCGGCGATGGCAGACGAACCAGTAAACCCTCGTACCGTCGTACTCCCCTCTGCGTGGGAAACAACTGTCGAGTCTTCTCTGCCTTCGTGTCGTCCCCTTCCTAGGCCTCGCCGTCGTCCACCGCCCTGGTGCTCTCGGCGCAACGTGGTCAACGTGGTCAAGGAACGACTTCCATCGGACATGGACTATACGTGGAGAGGCTGACAGCTGGGTCCACGGCCGCAGCAAGGAAGTGCCTCCTTATTATGCGGAAAATAATGATTCATCCACCTAACAGCTCGGACCCACCGGAGGGGCCACTGTATTTCGCGAAAAAAACGTTTCCCCCTGACTGCTGGGACCCACCAGCTACATCTTCGCATGCAAGGAAGTGCGTCCGGGCAAAAAAAATGATTCGCCCCCTGACTGCTCGGGCCGACCAGCTACATCTTCATAGGCAAGGAAGTGCCTGACAGTCGGGACCCACCTGGTCGAAGCGTACGTAGCGTTGTCATTCTGGTCGCGAACGTGTACGTACATACTGGTCGATGTAGAGGCGCGCACGTGTCGTAGTAGAGGTGCGCACGTGTCGTAGTAGAGGCACGCACGTGTCGTAGTAGAGGCACGCACGTAGCATGTACACGTATGTACAGCGGCCAAGGTGCAAGAAAGAAAATACGGCCACGTATGTGTACATACGGGCGGGGTCTCGAACGCCTACTCGCGCATACGTACGGCCAGGGCTCGTGTACATGGCTGGGTCGGAATGAAGAAACAGCGTCGTCGTCGTGTTCATGGGGAGGCAACAGAATGCGTCGTGTTCATGGGGAGGCAACGGAATGCGTCGTGTTCATGGGGAGGCAACGGAATGCGTCGTATTCATCGGGAGGGCTTGGACGGTACGGGCGATGGAAACGAGGCCTGGCGTACCGCAGAATGGAGGAAACGGCCTTGTGTTCGACCGGCCACGTTTGAAACGGGATCCTGTTCATCGGGAGGGGTCTGGCGTACCGCAAAATGGAGGAAACGGACCTCCTACGATCAAAACGGGGGTCCTGTTGATCGGGGGGTGTGGCGTGCCACAAAACGGACGAAACGGACTTGTGTTGGAGCGCTACGGTCGAAACAGGGGTCCTGTTCATCAGGAGGGGTGTGGCATACCGCAAAACGGGACTCCACGGTATACTGTTCATCTCCACTGTCGACCTCCTCCAGCCTCCACGGGCTCCTGCTCATCCAGCCTCCACGGGCTCCTGTTCATCTAGCCTCCACCGCGCGCTACTCCGCCGGCTACTGTTCAACCACCCCTCCACCGTCTACTGTTCATCCAGCCCTCCACACCACGGGGTCCTGTTCAACCACCCCTCCACGGGCACCCCTCCACCGTCTACTGTTCATCCAGCCCTTCACACCACGGGGTCCTGTTCAACCACCCTTCCACCGTCTACTGTTCATCCAGCCCTCGACACCACGGGGTCCTGTTCATCCACCCCTCCATGGGCACCCCTCCACCGTCTATTGTTTATCCAGCCCTCCACCACACCACGGGGTCATGTTCATCCAGAGGCAACGCCAACGCTCAATGTTCATCCAACCCCCCCCCCCCCCGCCCCCCGCAATGCTCACTGTTCATCCCATCGATCGGCTTCAGTTAGCAGCAGTAGCGAAGGAATCGCTCGACCGGGTTCAGTTAACAGCCATCGATCGGTCGCTCAGGTTCAGTAATGCATAGCCTGTAGTGCAATCGCTCGGGTTCAGTTAGAGCCCAACGCCTCGCTTGGGTTCAGTTAGAGCCAATGCCTCGCACACACGCACGTACGTGTACGAGAGAAACGCACATCGCTCGGCCCCCGACCTCCCACCGTAACCGGGAACTCCCCAAAATTTTCCTCCCCCTCGCTTCTACCACGGTTTTTTCCGTCATGGACGGCCCAAAGAATGTCATGCAGCTGCGTCTCCGGCCCGCCCAGGACGAAAAGCCCATTTTCTGTATTTTGTCATAGAAGTAGGAGCCCACCACATCTATGATGATACCGGGTTTTGTCACAATTATCGTTATAGAAGTGTCATATGTATGACAGAAAAAAATTTCTTTGGCCCAAAATGTCACGGATGTGTCTTTTTTTTAGTGAAGATGACATGATGTAGAGGGATAAACTCATGCAATATGATATAAACCCCATCTTGTTATCCTCAATGGCAACAATACAATACGTGCCTTGCTGCCCTTACTGTCACTGGGAAAGGACACCGCAAGATTGAACCCAAAGCTCAGCACTTCTCCCATTGCAAGAAAGATCAATCTAGTAGGCCAAACTAAACTGATATTTCAAAGAGACTTGCAAAGATAACCAATCATACATAAAAGAATTCAGAGAAGATTAAAATATTGTTCATAGATAAACTTGATCATAAACCCACAATTCATCGATCTCAACAAACACACCGCAAAAGAAGATTACATCGAATAGATATCCACAAGAGAGGGGGAGAACTTTGTATTGAGATCCAAAAAGAGAGAAGAAGCCATCTAGCTAATAACTATGGACCCGTAGGTCTGAAGTAAACTACTCACACTTCATCGGAGGGGCTATGGTGTTGATGTAGAAACCCTCTGTGATCGATACCCCCTCCGACGGAGCTCTGGAAAAGGCCCCAAGATGGGATCTCATGGATACAGAAAGTTACGGCGGTGGAATTAGGGTTTTGGCTCCGTATCTGGTAGTTTGGGGGTACGTAGGTATATATAGGAGGAAGGAGTACGTCGGTGGAGCAACATGGGCCCCACGAGGGTGGATGGCGCGCCCCTACCTCGTGCCTTCCTGGTTGATGTCTTGACGTAGGGTCCAAGTCCTCTAGATCATGTTCGTTCCAAAAATCACGTTCCCGAAGGTTTCATTCCGTTTGGACTCCGTTTGATATTCTTTTTCTGCGAAACACTAAAATAGGCAAAAACAACAATTCTGGGCTGGGCCTCCGGTTAATAGGTTAGTCCCAAAAAATAATATAAAAGTGTATAATAAAGCCCAATAATGTCCAAAACAGGATATAATATAGCATGGAACAATCAAAAATTATAGATACGTTGGAGACGTATCAAGCATCCCCAAGCTTAATTCCTGCTCGTCCTTGAGTAGGTAAATGATAAAAACAGAATTTTTGATGTGGAATGCTACTTGGCATAATTTCAATGTAATTCTCTTAATCGTGGTATGAATATTCAGATCTGAAAGATTCAAGACAAAAGTTTAATATTGACATAGAAATAATAATACTTCGAGCATACTAACTAAGCAATTATGTCTCTTCAAAATAACATGGCTAAAGAAAGTTATCCCTACAAAATCATATAATCTGGCTATGCTCCATCTTCACCACACAAAGTATTTAAATCATGCACAACCCCGATGACAAGCCAAGCAATTGTTTCATACTTTTGGTGTTCTCAAACTTTTTCAATCTTCACGCAATACATGAGCGTGAGCCATGGACATAGCACTATATGTGGAATAGAATGGTGGTTATGGAGAAGACAAAAGGGAGAAGATAGTCTCACATCAACTAGGCATATCAACGGGCTATGGAGATGCCCATTAATAGATAAATGTGAGTGAGAAGGGATTGCCATGCAACGGATGCACTAGAGCTATAAGTATATGAAAGCTCAACAAAAAGAACTAAGTGGGTGTGCATCCAACTTGCTTGCTCACGAAGACCTAGGTCATTTTGAGGAAGCCCATCATTGGAATATACAATCCAAGTTCTATAATGAAAAATTCCCACTAGTATATGAAAGTGCTAGCATAGGAGACTCTCTATCATGAGGATCATGGTGCTACTTTGAAGGACAAGTGTGGAAAAAAAGGATGGTAGTATCGCCCCTTTTTATTTATTCTTTTTTTGGCCTCCCTTTTTTTATTTGGCTTTTCTCTTTTTTATTGGGATAATACTCTATGAATGATGATCATCACACTTCTATTTATTTACAACTCAATGATTACAACTCGATACTAGAACAAAGTATGACTCTATATGAATGCCTCCGGCGGTATACCAGGATAGCAATGATGCATGAGTGACTTATATGAAAGAATTATGAACGGTGGCTTTGCCACAACTAAAATGTCAACTACATGATCATGCGAAGCAATATGACAATGATGGAGCGTGTCATAGTAAACGGAATGGTGGAAAGTTGCATAGCAATATATCTCGGAATGGCTATGGAAATGCCATGATAGGTAGGTATGGTGGCTGTTTTGAGAAAGGTATATGGTGGGTGTATGATACCGGTGAAAGGTGTGCGGTATTAGAGAGGCTAGCAATGGTGGAAGGGTGAGAGTGCGTATAATCCATGGACTCAACATTAGTCATAAAGAACTCACATACTTATTGCAAAAATCTATTAGTTATCGAAGCAAAGTACTACATGCATTCTCCTAGGGGGATAGATTGGTAGGGAAATACCATCGCTCGTCCCCGACCGCCACTCATAAGGAGGACAATCAATAAATACATCATGCTCCGACTTCTTAACATAACGGTTCACCATACGTGCATGCTACGGGAATCACAAACTTCAACACAAGCATTTCTCAAATTCACAACTACTCAACTAGCACGACTCTAATATCACCATCTCCATATCTCAAAATAATTATCAAGTTTCAAACTTCTCATAGTATTCAACACACTCATAAGAAAAGAAAAATTAATCTTGAATGCCTAAAATAATTAAATCAAATTACCATGCTGTTTTGTAGGACTCTCAAAATAATCTAAGTGAAGCATGAGAGAACAAAAGTTTCTATAAAACAAATCCACCATCGTGCTCTAAAAGATATAAGTGAAGCACTAGAGCAAAAACTATATAACTCAAAAGATATAAGTGAAGCACATATAGTATTCTAACAATTTTCAAATCATGTGTGTCTCTCTCAAAAAGGTGTGTGCAGCAAGGATGATTGTGGAAAACTAACAAATAAAGACTCAAATAATACAAGACGCTCCAAGCCAAACACATATCATGTGGTAAATAAAAATATAGCTCCAAGTAAAGTTACCGACAGAAGTAGACGAAAGAGGGGATGCCTTCTGGGGCATCCCCAAGCTTTGGCTTTTAGGTGTCCTTAGATTATCTTGGGGGTTCCATGGGCATCCCCAAGCTTAGGCTCTTGCCACTCCTTGTTCCATAATCTATCAAATCTTTACCCAAAACTTGAAAACTTCATAACACAAAACTTAAAGTAGAAAATCTCGTGAGCTCCGTTAGTGAAAGAAAACAAAACACCACTTCAAGGTACTGTAATGAACTCATTATTTATTTATATTGGTGTTAAACCTACTGTATTACAACTTCTCTATGGTTTATAAACTACTTTACTAGCCATAGATTCATCAAAATAAGCAAACAACACACGGAAAAACAGAATCTGTCAAAAACAGAACAGTCTGTAGTAATCTGCAGCTAACGCAAGTGCTGGAACCCCAAAAATTCTAAAATAAATTTCTGGACGTGAGTAATTTATATATTAATCATCTTCAAAAAGAATGAACTAAATAGCACTTTCCAAAAAAAAATGGCAGCAGTTCTCGTGAGCGCTAAAGTTTCTGTTTTTTACAGCAAGATTAAAAAGACTTTTCCCAAGTCTTTCCAACGGTTCTACTTGGCACAAACACTAATTAAACACAAAAAACATAACCAAAACAGAGCTAGATAAATTATTTATTACTAAACAGGAGCAAAAATCAAGGAATAAAAATAAAATTGGGTTTCCTCCCAACAAGCGCTATCGTTTAACGTCCCTAGCTAGGCATAAAAGCGAGGATAGATCTAGGTATTGCCATAATAACAAGATAGATCACTAAAACTCATTTCATATTCTCTTCGTTCGGCAGCAAGTTTTTTTTAGGCAAGCAAAAGTAATTAGAAGGGCTAAATTTAATGGGACAAAAGTCCCCAAGATCAACTTTGGGAGGTATTGGTTCCTCCTTTGGCCCTTCGTATTGCACAACAATTCATCATTATAAGCATTCTTTTGACAGAACTTTGTGAGCCTATACTCAAGAGAATATCCTAGTTCATTATTTCGAATAGCCAAATCATTATTAAGTTCAGAAATTCTATCAACTAGAACATTGGTATGAACCCTTTTTCTAAGATTTTCATTGAAAGCAACATAGTCTAGAGATTGAAAACGCATTATTTCTTCTTGATAAAAAAGAATAGCCTCTATGGGAGGACGACAAGCGTACACCCTATAATGCGCAAAAATTTCTTTGGCCTTTTTTATTATGAATCTAAACTCATGAGCCAAAAAGATAGTAGCGACATGCTTAACAGAAGAATGCTCAATATTAGAAAATTCTAAGAAAATCCTTTATATGCAAGGATGCATGTGCATAAATTGTCTTTGAAGTTCAACTACAAGCATGGCGATAGCGTCCACAAGACTACTAGTTCTATGAAGGATAGAGCTACCCATAGAAGGCAAAGCATCTGCACAAGTAAAGAAATCTTGGATAACTCCTTTTCCAATAATATTACCACTACCAATTCGGAATTTTTTGTATGTAAGATAGGGGGTTCTTCAGCAGGAGCATCAAAATTTTTCATGATATTATTATTGTCCATATCGACAATAATTTCCCCGATTTCAGACATAATGGCGGAAAGTGCAAGGGGAAAAAAGAGAAAGAGAGGGAGGAAGGAGAGAGAGAGGGCGAATAAAACGGCAAGGGTGAAGTGGGGGAGAGGAAAACGAGAGGCAAATGGCAAATAATATAATGCGGGAGATAAGGGTTTGTGATGGGTACTTGGTATGTTGACTTTTGCATAGACTCCCTGGCAACGGCGCCAGAAATGGCTCGTTGTCAGGAGTCCAAATCTTGACTTGACCTTGTGTAAGCCTCCCTGGCAACGGCGCCAGAAATCCTTCTTGCTACCTCTTGAGCACTGCATTGGTTTTCCCTTGAAGAGGAAAGGGTGATGCAGCAGAGCAGCGTAAGTATTTCCCTCAGTTTTTGAGAACCAAGGTATCAATCCAGTAGGAGGCCACGCACGAGTCCCTCACACCTACACAAATAAATAAACTCCTCGCAACCAACGCGATAAAGGGGTTGTCAATCCCTTCACGGTCACCTACGAGAGTGAGATCTGATAGATATTATAAGATAATATTTTTGGTATTTTTATGATAAAGAGAAATAAAGATGCAAGTAAAATAAATGGCAAAGGAAATAACTAAGTGTTGGAAGATTAATATGATGGAAAATAGACCCGGGGGCCATAGGTTTCACTGGAGGCTTCTCTCGAGAGCATAAGTATTATGGTGGGTGAACAAATTACTATTGAGCAATTGACAGAATTGAGCATAGTTATGAGAATATCTAGGTATGATCATGTATATAGGCATCACGTCCGCGACAAGTACACCGACTCCTGCCTGCATCTACTACTATTACTCCACACATCGACCGCTATCCAGCATGCATCTAGAGTATTAAGTTCAAGAGAACAGAGTAACGCTTTAAGCAAGATGACATGATGTAGAGGGATAAACTCATGCGATATGATATAAACCCCATCTTGTTATCCTCGATGGCAACAATACAATATGTGCCTTGCTGCCCTTACTGTCACTCGGAAAGGACACCGCAAGATTGAACCCAAAGCTAAGCACTTCTCCCATTGCAAGAAAGATCAATCTAGTAGGCCAAACCAAACTGATAATTCGAAGAGACTTGCAAAGATAACCAATCATACATAAAAGAATTCAGAGAAGATTCAAATATTGTTCATAGATAAACTTGATCATAAACCCACAATTCATTGATCTCAACAAACACACTACAAAAGAAGAGTACATCGAATAGATCTCCACAAGAGAGGGGGAGAACTTTGTATTGAGATCCAAAAAGAGAGAAGAAGCCATCCAGCTAATAACTATGGACCCGTAGGTCTGAAGTAAACTACTCACAGTTCATAGGAGGGGCTATGGTGTTGATGTAGAAGCCCTCCGTGATTGATACCCCCTCCGGTGGATCTCCGAAAAAGGCCCCAAGATGGGATCTCATGGATACAGAAAGTTACGGCGGTGGAGTTAGGGTTTTGGCTCCGTATCTGGTAGTTTGGGGGTACGTAGGTATATATAGGAGGAAGGAGTACGTCGGTGGAGCAACATGGGCCCCACGAGGGTGGAGGGCGCGCGTGGGGGGTAGGCGCGCCCCCTACCTCTGTAGCGACCAGACCTCAAACAGTCTGATCTCTGTGCTCCGGTGTCATCCCTGGATCAGTAATGCTGACACCACACAGTACTCGGAGGATTTATAGCAGAGTAGCAATCACACACTTATTACATTGAGTGTCTCAAAAGAGAACTTATTACAATAAATATGGCTTAAGGCCATCTAATAACGATAACAGTGGAAAGCTTGGAAGATAAGTGAGTCCATCAACTCCAACGGCATCACTGAGTATAGAACCACGACCTAAAAACTCCTTAATTGTCGTCTGAAAAGTCTGCAACATTAACGTTGCAGCCCGAAACGGGTCAGCACATGGAATATGCTGGCAAGGTAACACATAGAGAATAATGGAATGAAACAGCTATACTATATGCATATTTGGCTGGTGGAAAGCTCTATGGTTACAGTTTTGCGTAAAGCCAATTTTTCCCTACTTCAAAGGAATAAACTTAATTAGTATCATGGTGGTTGTTAAGCATTGAGAATGGTTGACAGCATTCTCAATCCCAATTAAGCATCATCATTAAACATAACCCAACAAAATTAATTTATAGTAACATGTTGAGATTCACATGATAATCCAAGTACTAGATACTCAAGATGTCCATAACCGGGGACACGGCTAACCATGATTAGTTTATTACACTCTGCAGAGGTTTGCGCACTTTTCCCCACAAGACTCGATCGCCTCCGTTTGGTTTCTCGCACTACATGGTGTTTGAGAAGACGGATGACCGAGACATAGTCTTTCAGAAGCGCTAGCACCTTACGATCGGGTAGACCGTACCACCTACATCCCCTACATCTGCTAGTCTACCACTGTAAGAGTTCGCACAACTTAGTCAACTATGCTAGAGCCCATAATAGCTTGTGGCAGCACATGGAAGTTTTTAGTATGAATAGTCTCATGATCCCTTTGAGCCTGGGTGGCGGTCCAAAAGAAAACAGGCAAGTCCTGGAATACCTAGGTGCCTCAATCCACCCAGATGTGTGTTTAAGTTGCCACCTTAGATAAACCATTAATTAACAATCTCACATCTGTCATGGATTTCACTCACCCAATCCATGTCTACTAGCATAGCATGGCATAATAAGCAAACATAGAAGTAACTCCCAAAGGTTTGATAATAACAGGTAATAGGTACTACCTCATCTACTTCCCATCTCACAATTTAATTAGATCCTAGTCATGCAATGTGTGAGGATTGATCTAATGCAATAAAACTGGGTAGTAGAAAAGGTATGATCAAAGTGTTACTTGCCTTGCTGATGATCCGCGAAACCTAACGATTCGAAGTAACAAGCGGCGCACTCCGGGTACTCTATCACAAACAAACAAGCAAGCATACAATAAGTACTCATCTAATGCACAGGTAAAACTCAAATAAGAGATCTAACCAGAAGGTTCAACTTAAAAACTCTCGTTGGCAAAAAGAATCAAATCGAACGAAGCAACGAAAGTCAAACGGCGAAAGAAAACACTTTGTTCTAGTAATCTGGACCTAGGGAAAATTTTACAGTAGCAAAATCTTGTTTTAGTTGGTTAAGCGGATAGAGGGTTTCGAGATGAATCCCTAGGCGCTTGAATCGCCTGATTCCGATAAAAGAGCGAAAAGTTATACTAAAACGAAAATCGGATCAGGAATCGCGATCAGAAAAAAATCGCGGATTTAATCCAAGAAAAAGAAAAACGACGAACGCCGAAAAAAAATTCTCTTTTTTTCTCTCTCTTTTTTTTCTTTTTTTGGCACGGAAAACGAGGCGCGACGAACCTCGGGCGGCGGAATCGGCGGCTGCGGCTCCGGTGGCGCGCGCGGATCGAGGCGGGGCTGATGGGCTGGGCGGCTCGGGGCGGCGCTATTTAAAGGCTGCCCCCGGACGGTGTCCCGCTCGGGTACGGCCCGAAGTCGGTTCGTTTTTTTAATTATTCTGCTCGGAAGAAAAATAACAAGAAATACTAAACGGACTCCAAAAATTCCGAAATAAATTTTCACGGGCTTCTAAAATCAAGCCGCACAAGGTGAACATTTATTTGGGACCTAAATGCAATTTTGAAAAACGCACTTTTTTCCTAAATTCAGAAAAAACACCGAAAAACTCCGTAATAAAATATTATTTGATTTTATTATTAAATCCTCAATATTTCTTTTTTTTGGGAAAGTCATTTTATTCCCTCTCTCATATTTTTGTAATAGAAATAATTGATGATAAAATAAATAAAATCAAATGATCCTATTCTCAAAATTTGAGAAAACTCAAATATGAAAATAACAAAATCCCCAACTCTCTCCGTGGGTCATTGAGTTGCGTAGAATTTCTAGGATCAACAAAAATGCAAAAAATAAAATATGATATGCATGATGATCTAATGTATAACATTCCAAATTGAAAATTTGGGATGTTACAAACCTACCCCCCTTAAGATGAATCTCGCCCTCGAGATTCGGGTTGGCTAGAAAATAGGTGAGGGTGGTCTTTGAGCAAATCTTCCTCTCGCTCCCAGGTGGCTTCATCCTTTGAGTGGTGGCTCCACTGAACTTTGCAAAACTTGATAACCTTGCTGCAAGTAACTTGGCTGGCAAACTCGAGAATCTTGACTGGTTTCTCCTCGTAGGTCAAATCGTTATCCAACTGAATAGTTTCCAAAGGCACTGTGTCTCTCAACGGTATGTCAGCCATCTCCGCGTGACATTTCTTTAACTGAGAAACGTGGAACACATCATGTACTCCTGACAATCCTTCGGGCAATTCCAACTTGTAGGCCACTTCTCCCATACGCTCCAAAACTCGATATGGTCCTACAAATCGTGGCGCTAACTTTCCTTTAACCCCAAAATGCTTTGTTCCTCGAAGTGGAGATACTCGAAGATAAGCTCTATCTCCGACTTCGTAAACTGTCTCCTTGCGTTTAGAATCCGCATAACTCTTCTGTCTGGACTGGGCTACCTTGAGCCTATCGCGAATCAGCTTCACCTTCTGTTCAGACTCTTTAATCAAGTCAGGACCAAACAACTGGCGGTCTCCAACTTCGTCCCATGACAACGGTGTCCTGCACCTCCTTCTGTACAAGGCTTCGAAAGGGGCCATCTTTAAACTGGTTTGATAACTGTTGTTGTAAGAGAACTCTGCATATGGCAAATTATCGTCCCAACTAGATCCATAATTTAGCGCACAAGCTCTCAGCATATCCTCCAAAATCTGATTGACTCTCTCGGTCTGTCCATCTGTCTGTGGATGAAAAGCTGTACTGAATTCTAGCCTGGTTCCCAAAGTTTCGTGCAACTGCTTCCAGAACTTTGAGGTAAACTGGGTTCCTCTATCTGATACGATACTCCTTGGAACTCCATGCAAACATACGATCCTGGTCATGTATATCTTTGCCAACTTAGCACTGGTGTAAGTGGTCTTTACTGGGATGAAATGAGCTACTTTCGTCAATCGATCGACTACAACCCAAATCGAGTCATAGCCTGAACGAGTCCTGGGCAATCCCGTGATAAAATCCATGCCTAGCTTATCCCACTTCCATTCGGGTATCGGCAATGGTTGTAACAATCCTGCTGGCTTCTGTTGCTCTGCCTTTACTCTCTGACATACATCACAAACTGCTACATACTCCGCAATATCCTTCTTCATTCCGGTCCACTAGAAAATATCCTTCAAATCCAAATACATCTTGGTATTTCCTGGGTGAATTGAATACGGTGAATCGTGTGCCTCTTGCAAAATCAACTTCCTGATCTCCGGGTCATTGGGCACATAAATACGGTCTTCAAACCATAGGGTGTCGTGCTCATCCTCACGAAATCCTTTAGCTTTTCCTTTGCTCAGTTTCTCCTTTATAGCGGCAATCTCTTTGTCAGGTTTCTGAGCTTCTCTGATTCTATCCATCAAAGTTGACTGAATCTCCAATGCTTCTACATAGCCTCTCGGAACTATTTCCAAACGTAGTTCACGAAGATTTTCGGCTAACTCCCTTGGTATTTCTCCCGTCATTAACGTATTGACATGGCTCTTGCGGCTTAATGCGTCTGCTACTACATTAGCCTTTCCAGGATGATAATGCAATTTCATATCATAATCCTTGATGAGCTCCAACCATCTCCTTTGTCTGAGGTTTAACTCCTTCTGTGTGAAAATGTACTTCAAACTCTTATGATCCGTGTACACCTCATAATGGTTTTCAATGAGAAAATGTCTCCATGTTTTCAAAGCATGCACTACGGCTGCTAACTCCAAATCATGCGTGGCATAATTCAACTCATGAGGCTTCAGTTGTCTTGAGGCATATGAAACAACTCTCCCTTCCTACATAAGCACTACTCCAAGTCCTCGACATGAAGCGTCGCAATACACCTCATAATCCTTGGTCTGGTCTGGCAAAATCAACACTGGTGAAGTAACCAAACGTTTCTTCAACTCCTGGAAACTAGCCTCACACTCCTCTGTCCATATGAACTTGGTATCCTTCTTCAACAACTCAGTCATAGGCTTCGCAATCTTTGAGAATTTCTCAATAAATCTCCGGCAGTATCCTGCGAGTCCAAGAAAACTCTGGATCTCTCCAACTGTTATTGGGGCTTCCCACTTGGTCACGGTTTCAACTTTAGCAGGGTCTACTGCTATACCTTCTTCAGATACAACATGTCCGAGGAATCCTACTTCCTTCAATCAAAACTCACATTTGCTGAACTTGGCATATAATTGATGTTCTCTGAGCTTTCCAAGTACCAAACGCAAATGCTCCTTATGCTCCTCTTCATTCTTCGAATAAACCAGGATATCATCAATGAACACTATGACAAACTTATTCAAAAACTCCATAAACACTTTGTTCATCATGTTCATAAAATAGGCAGGTGCGTTAGTCAGACCAAATGACATAACGGTATACTCATACAGCCCATACCTGGTGGTAAAAGTTGTCTTCGGAATATCCTGTTCTCGAATCTTCAACTGGTGGTATCCTGATCGCAGATCGATCTTGGAAATTACCTTAGCTCCTTGCAATCGATCAAACAGATCATTGATCATTGGTAGTGGGTACTTGTTCTTGATCGTTGCTTCATTCAATCCTCGATAATCAACAACCATCCTTAACGATCCATCTTTCTTCTCCACCAGAAGTACTGGCGATCCCCAAGGCGAAGAACTTGGGCGTATATATCCTTTATCCAGTAACTCCTTAATCTGCTTTTTAATTTCCACCAAATCCTTTGCTGGCATCCTATATGGTCTCTTTGATATTGGCCCTGTGCCTGGCATTAGCTCAGTCAAAAACTCAATATCTCTATCCGGTGGCATGCCTGGCAACTCCTCTGGAAATACATCGGGAAAATCCCTTACCACTGGTACTTCCTCCTGCACAACTCCTGTTAGGCAATTTACTTGAGTCCTCTTTGGCACATGTCGGGATACACACTTGATCCTTCTCCCTCCTGGGGTGGTAAGCAAAATTGACTTACTAGCACATTCAATATTCCCTTCATACTTTGATAACAAATCCATGCCTAATATCACATCCAATCCTTGAGATTCCAATACTATTAGGTCTGAGGGAAAAACGTAGTTACCAATCCTTAATGGTAACCGACCACACCATAGACTAGCCACATACTCTGCTCTGGGCGAGGTTACTAACATGGGTGACCTAAGGGCTTGGGTTGGTAGGTTATACTTATCCACAAATCCCCTTGAGATGTATGAATGCGATGCACCAGTATAAAAAAGAACGAGTGCAGTAAATGACTTGACCAAAAACTTACCTATTACTGCATCGGGCTGAGCTTCAACCTCCTCCACGCTCACGTGGTTCACTTGTCCCCTATTGAAAGGGTTCGGCTTCTTCCCAGAACTTCCATTGCTATTTCCATTTTGCAATTCAGGACATTCATTGGCATAATGTCCGGTCTTCGAACACTTAAAGCAAGTGACTTGGCTTAGGTCCTTCTTGGCTGGGGTTGATGGGTTGGTGCGGTTCTGGCCGTTGCTTCCTCCGTTGCCATTACCATTCTTGGTGCCATTGTGGTTGTGCGAGCTACCTCCTCCATGGGTATGCTGAAAATGTCCTCCCGGTCTAGGGGTAAAACGTGGCTTCTGTTGAGCTCCTGAAGTATATTTTCCTTGTCCATACTTCCTCTTGTGATTCTCAATCTGCTGCTGCTTCCCTTCAATCATGAGAGCACGATCTACCAACTCCTGGTAGTTGTTGAAGGTGGCTACCATCAACTGCATGCTCAACTCATCATTCAGTCCTTCTAGAAACTTCTCCTGCTTAGCTGCATCCGTAGCAACGTCATCTGGGGCATAACATGCTAGCTTACTAAATTCCTCCACATACTGGCCAACTGTCCTTCCTCCTTGGCGCAAGTTGCGAAACTCACGCTTCTTCATGGTCATAGCTCCTGCTGAAACGTGTGCAGTACGAAAAGCCTGCTGAAACTGGTCCCATGTGACAGTGTCAACTGGGAAAGTGGCTGTGAAATTCTCCCACCATGATGATGCGGGTCCTTCTAACTGATGTGCGGCAAACTTCACCTTCTCTGCATCTGTGCATCCTGCTGTGGTCAACTCCCTAGCTGTCTTGCGGAGCCAATCATCTACTACTATCGGCTCGGTGCTACTGGAAAACATCGACGGATTTAGCCTAAGAAAACGGGCTAAGTGGTCAACAGGTGGTGGTGGTGGTGGGTTGTTGTTGTTGTTCCCCTGATTCTGATTCTGGACTAGCAACTGCATCAATGTGTCCTGCTGCTGGATCAACTGGGTGAGCTCCGGTGGAAAGGAAAATCTGGGGTCACGTCTCGGAGGCATATGAGGGTTTAGAAAAGATGAGATATAAGAATAGAGGGGGTCTAAAGAGAAAACACTACCCATATGCACATGAGGCAAAACAAACAATTCACTTCAATCAATCAAACAAGGGCATACAATCGATCTATCTATTGCAAAAGTGCTCGGACTACTATATTTACATGGTGGACTACTACTACTAATAAGGTGGTCTACTAGAAATATTCTTCAGTTGTAGACTCCATGATATCTGCTCCAGCTTCATCAACATAGTCATCATCGCTACTATCTGGTTCCGAGTCGGTGCCGTCGATGATGATGTAGTCTTCCGGGCTAATCTCCGTGGGTTCTTCGTCTTCATCTACTGGCGTAGGGTCTCCCATAAATATTCCAATCTTCTTGATCAGGTTGTCATTCTTCTCCACCAATACTTCAATTTTCTCTTCATAATCTTCACGTGTAGCCTTGAGTTCTTCCTCTAGTTCCTTGATTCTAGTCTTAGCCTTCTTCAGATCTATCATGTCGGCGCATATCTGGTTCTCCTGTCGTCGAACATGCTGATTTAACTCCTGGATAAAAGCTGCGATTGATCTATCCTTCCTGGTGTTGATCATGTCCCAGTGCTCATCTCGGCGCCCACAAATCTGGTAGATAGTATCCTTGAGATCCTTGTGGTAGACTTCTCCAATGCGTCCCATGGCGATGTGTGCTGCCATGCTCTTTCCTAGACTCCAAGTTGGTGCATCAAAAGAAAACTCTATGGGCTCAGTGACTGGCATGAACGTCTTTCCTGGAACTTGAACTTGAATCATCCAGCGCTCTTCTTCAGGTAAAGTGGCGTTGTAGGTTCCCATGAAGCTTGGTACTCCTATGTTCAGGTATCTAGTGACTTCCTTCAAGTGTCGTCCAAAGGGTGTATCTTCATCCAGTTTTGTGAACTTGTTCCTTGCATCTGTCATCCTAAAGAGTAAAAAAGATGAGAGGTCAGAAGAGAAGAGAGTGAATAGTGATCTAGGTCTTGTGCCTAGTGGTTGTGTCCTACAGTCAGCGTGTGCTCTGATACCATCTTTGTAGCGACCAGACCTCAAATAGTCTGATCTCTGTGCTTCGGTGTCATCCCTGGATCAGTAATGCTGACACCACACAGTACTCGGAGGATTTATAGCGGAGTAGCAATCACACACTTATTACATCGAGTGTCTCAAAAGAGAACTTATTACAATAAATATGGCTTAAGGCCATCTAATAACGATAACAACAGAAGGCTTGGAAGATAAGTGAGTCCATCAACTCCAACGGCATCACTGAGTATAGAACCACGACCTAAAAACTCCTTAATCGTCGTCTGAAAAGTCCGCAATATTAATGTTGCAGCCCGAAACGGGTCAGCACATGGAATATGCTGGCAAGGTAACACATAGAGAATAATGGAATGAAACAGCTATACTATATGCATATTTGGCTGGTGGAAAGCTCTATGGTTACAGTTTTGCGTAAAGCCAATTTTTCCCTACTTCAAAGGAATAAATTTAATTAGTATCATGGTGGTTGTTAAGCATTAAGAATGGTTGACAGCATTCTCAATCCCAATTAAGCATCATCATTAAACATAACCCAACAAAATTAATTTATAGTAACATGTTGAGATTCACATGATAATCCAAGTACTAGATACTTAAGATGTCCATAACCAGGGACACGGCTAACCATGATTAGTTTATTACACTCTGCAGAGGTTTGCGCACTTTTCCCCACAAGACTCGATCGCCTCCGTTTGGTTTCTCGCACTACATGGTGTTT
Organism: Triticum aestivum; assembly: GCF_018294505.1. Taxonomy (NCBI): domain Eukaryota; kingdom Viridiplantae; phylum Streptophyta; class Magnoliopsida; order Poales; family Poaceae; genus Triticum; species Triticum aestivum. The sequence goes on from NC_057800.1 coordinate 115,830,128, forward strand.
GAGAAGACGGATGACCGAGACATAGTCTTTCAGAAGCGCTAGCACCTTACGATCGGGTAGACCGTACCACCTACATCCCCTACATCTGCTAGTCTACCACTATAAGAGTTCGCACAACTTAGTCAACTATGCTAGAGCCCATAATAGCTTGTGGCTGCACACGGAAGTTTCTAGTATGAATAGTCTCATGATCCCTTTGAGCCTGGGTGGCGGTCCAAAAGAAAACAGGCAAGTCCTAGAATACCCAGGTGCCTCAATCCACCCAGATATGTGTTTAAGTTGCCACCTTAGATAAACCATTAATTAACAATCTCACATCTGTCATGGATTTCACTCACCCAATCCACGTCCACTAGCATAGCATGGCATAATAAGCAAACGTAGAAGTAACTCCCAAAGGTTTGATAATAACAGGTAATAGGTACTACCTCATCTACTTCCCATCCCACAATTTAATTAGATCCTAGTCATGCAATGTGTGAGGATTGATCTAATGCAATAAAACTGGGTAGTAGAAAAGGTATGATCAAAGTGTTACTTGCCTTGCTGATGATCCGCGAAACCTAACGATTCGAAGTAACAAGCGGCGCACTCTGGGTACTCTATCACAAACAAACAAGCAATCATACAATAAGTACTCATCTAATGCACAGGTAAAACTCAAATAAGAGATCTAACCAGAAGGTTCAACTTAACAACTCCGGTTGGCAAAAAGAATCAAATCGAACGAAGCAACGAAAGTCAAATGGCGAAAGAAAACACTTCGTTCTAGTAATATGGATCTAGGGCAAATTTTACAGTAGCAAAATCTTGTTTAAGTTGGTTAAACGGATAGAGGGTTTCGAGACGAATCCCTAGGCGCTTGAATCGCCTGATTCCGATAAACGAGTGAAAAGTTATACTAAAACAAAAATTGGATCAGGAATCACGCTCAGAAAAAAATCGCGGATTTAATCCGAGAAAAAGAAAAACGACAAACGCCGAATTTTTTTCTCTTTTTTTCTCTCTCTTTTTTTTGGCACGGAAAACGAGGCGCGACGAACCTCGGGCGGCGGAATCGTCAGCGGCGGCTCCGGTGGCGCGCGCGGATCGATGCGGGGCTGATGGGCTGGGGCGGCTCGGGGCGGCGCTATTTAAAGGCTGCCCCCGGGCGGTGTCCCGCTCGGGTACGGCCCAAAGTCGGTTCGTTTTTTTTTAATTATTCCGCTCGGCAGAAAAATAAAAGAAATACTAAACGGACTCCAAAAATTCCGAAATAAATTTTCACGGGCTTCTAAAATCAAGCCGCACAAGGTTAACATTTATTTGGGCCCAATGCAATTTTGAAAAATGCACTTCTTATTTGATTTTATTATTAAATCCTCAATATTTCTTTATTTTGGAAAAGTCATTTTATTCCCTCTCTCATATTTTTGTAATAGAAATAATTGATAATAAAATAAATCAAATCAAATGATCCTATTCTCAAAATTTGAGAAAACTCAAATATGAAAATAACGAAATCCCCAGCTCTCTCCGTGGGTCATTGAGTTGCGTAGAATTTCTAGGATCAACAAAAATGCAAAAAATAAAATATGATATGCATGACGATCTAATGTATAACATTCCAAATTGAAAATTTGGGATGTTACAACCTCGTGCCTTCCTGGTTGATGTCTTCACGTAGGGTCCAAGTCTTCTGAATCATGTTCGTTCCAAAAATCACGTTCCCGAAGGTTTCATTTCGTTTGGACTCCGTTTGATATTATTTTTCTGCGAAACCCTAAAATAGGCAAAAAAATAGCAATTCTGGGCTGGGCCTCCGGTTAATAGGTTAGTCCCAAAAATAATATAAAAGTGTATAATAAAGCTCAATAATGTCCAAAACAGGATATAATATAGCATGGAACAATTAAAAATTATAGATATGTTGGAGACGTATCAATGCACAAGCAGTATTCCCGCTTAGTACAGGTAAAGGCTAGCAAAAGACTGGGAAGCGACCAGCTAGAGAGCGACAACAGTCATGAACATGCATTAAAATTAATTGACACCGAATGCAAGCATGAGTAGGATATAATGCACCATGAACATAAATATCATAGATGCTATGTTGATTTTATTTCAACTACATGCGTGAACATGTGCCAAATCAAGCCACTCGAATCACTCAAAAGAGGATACCACCCTATCATACCACATCACAACCATTTTAATAGCATGTTGGCACACAAGGTAAACCATTATAAGCTCCTAGCTAATTAAGCATGGCATAAGCAACTATAATCTCTAATTGTCATTGCAAACATGTTTATTCATAATAGGCTGAATCAAGAACGATGAACTAATCATATTTACAAAAACAAGAGAGGTCAAGTTCATACCAGCTTTTCTCATCTCAATAAGTTCATCATATAAATATCATTATTGCCTTTCACTTGCACGACCGAATAGTATGGATAATAATAATAGTGCACGTGCATTGGACTAAGCTAGAATCTGCAAGCATTCAATTCAAGAGAGAAGACAAGGTAATATGGGCTCTTTGTCAGATCAACGATAATGCATATAAGAGCCACTTTAACATTTTCATTATGGTCTTCTCCTATCGACCCCCAAAGGAAAGAAAAGAAATAAAACTATTTACACGGGAAAGCTCCCAACAAGCAAAAGAAGAACGAGAAATCTTTTTGAGTTTTCTTTTTAATTACTACTACAAGCATGAAAATTAACTAATTAAAAGCTACAACTAATTTTTTTTCTTAAGGTTTATTAAACACACAAGAATAAAGCATAAAAAGGGAAATAACCTAGCATGGATGATACAATGAAAAAGTATGAGCACCGACAACTAGCAATGAGTGTGTGAACAGAAATGTAATGTCGGTGAGAAGTACGTACTCCCCCAAGCTTAGGCTTTTGGCCTAAGTTGGTCTATGGCCACGTCTGGCCTGGTGGATATCCAAAGTTGTAGCTGGGGTCGTACTGAGATGCAGCAGCTATTGCCACTGGTTGGCAATCACCTTCGGATCCCACTGATAATCAGACTGTCATGGAGGATCAAATTGTGATTCTGACTCTGGCTCTGTAGCTGTTGTAGGGTTCCGGTGGGCGTGAATGGCCTCCAACAGAACAAGGTAGTTGCCTGTAGATAAATCAAACAAGGAAGGAGCAAGCAAGGTAATAGTCTCAGGATGATTTTTTACCAAATACTCCCTATTCTTAACAATAAAATAATGTGCTACCATACTCTTATAATCTAAATAAGCAGGAGGTAGCAATTTTTCTTCCTTCTCATAATGCCTAATAGGTATGTTAAAATGTGCAGCGAGGCGCGAGGCGAAGATGCCACAAAGGATGGGGCCCTTAGTACGGTTAAGATATAACCGCTTTGCAATAATAGCACCCATACTGAATGTGTCATCACGAAATAAGGCATGACACAAAATAACAATATCAGGGGCACTCAAGTTTCCACAGTTTCCGCGCCCAATTAAGCATCTACTAGCAAATATAGCAAAGTAACGTAGAACAGGAAAGTGTATGCTAGTAATTAGTGCGTTGGAAACATTCCTCGTTTCCCCTACAGTAATGGTATCAATAAACCCATCCACATCGTCACGATGGGGTTCCTCTACGCTGCCCTCAAAAGGGATCAAACAGACCCGACAAAAATCATGAAGTGACATCTCCTTATGCTCCTCATATAAATAAAATTCCATCGTAGGTGGTAAGCTCCTAGCATGGAAATGGAATTTTTGCACAAAGATATTGGTGAGTAAGATATATTGTTCGCGTTGGTCGTGGAGGAAGGCGGTGAGGCCTGCATTCTCAGCCAATTCATAGAAATCATCATAAATCTTGGCTGCTCTCAAGAAATTATCACAAGGCCATTCACACGGCCGAACTTCCGTGGTGCGAGGGGGATTATACTTGGGCCTCTTATCCTCCTCACTTTGCTTATCCTTCAAGCTTCGGCTCGATGAGCCCCTCAAAAATCTCTTCATCTTTTTCTGAAAATTTCTGAAATTTTTAGTAACTTAAAAATAAAAGTGAACCAAACTCAACAATATTGATAGCAACCACTCCTGCAAGTGCCTAGAGGCAATATCATGCATCAAAACTACTTTTGACCATACAATTTTGACATGCAAGCTCAAGAACAGGGTCACCTAAGCAGCAAAAATATGCAATGAATAAAGCACTAGAACAAAAACTAATTGGACCATTGGAGAAGTCACATACCAAGGAACAATCCCCCAAAGCAGTTTTGTGAGAGGTGCTTTGAGCAAGGAGATCGGAAATGGCAGCAAAATGAGCTTGGACTCGGGTTTGAGCTGGTTAGTGGTGTTTGTGGGAGGAAGAAGGAGTGTGTGGTAGCTGGAATAAGTGGAGGGGAGGCACCATGGGCCCACGAGGCAGGGGGCGCGCCCAGGGGGTAGGGCGCGCCCTCCACCCTCGTGGCCAGGTGCTTGCTCCCCCTGCCGTGTTCTCAGTGCCATATATTCTAAAATATTCTAGAAAAAATCATATTTAATTTTCAGGGCATTTGGAGAACTTTTATTTTCGGGGTATTTTTTATTGCATTGATAATTCAGAAAACAGACAGAAATTACTATTTTTGCTTTATTTATTATAAATAACAGAAAGTAAAAAGAAGGTATAGAGAGTTGTGTTTTCTAAATTCATCCATCTCATGCTCATCAAAAGGAATCCACTAATAAGGTTGATCAGGTCTTGTTAACAAACTCATTCCGAATAACATGGAACCGAAGAATTTTCGAATAACACTAGGTTACCTCAACGGGGATATGCACGTCCCCAACAATAAGAATATCATATTTCTTCTTGACAGCAGGAAGAGGAAATTCAAAACCTCCAAAAATAATCGATGGAATTTTTCCAATAGAGTTTATACTATGAACTTGAGGTTGTTTCCTCCGAAAGTGTACCATATGCTCATTGCCATTAACATGAAAAGTGACATTGCCTTTGGTGCAATCAATAACAGCCCTTGCAGTATTCAAAAAGGGTCTTCCAAGAATAATAGACATATTATCGTCCTCGGGAATATCAAGAATAACAAAGTCCGTTAAAATAGTAACATTTGCAACCACAACAGGCACATCCTCACAAATACTGATAGGTATAGCAGTTGATTTATCAGCCATTTGCAAAGATATTTTAGTAGGCGTCAACTTATTCAAGTCAAGTCCACAATATAAAGAGAGAGGCATAACACTAACACCGGCTCCAAGATCACATAAAGCAGTTTTAACATAGTTTCTTTTGATGGAGCATGGTATAGTTGGTACTCCGGGATCTCCTAGTTTCTTAGGTATTCCACCTTTAAAAGTATAATTAGCAAGCATGGTGGAAATTTCAGCTTTCGGTATCTTTCTTTTATTAGTAACAATTTCTTTCATATACTTAGCATAAGGATTCATTTTGAGCATATCAGTCAAACGCATACGCAAGAAGATAGGTCTAATCATTTCAGCAAAGCGCTCAAAATCCTCATCATCCTTTTTCTTGGATGTTTTAGGAGGAAAAGGCATGGGTTTCTGAACCCATGGTTCTCTTTCCTTACCGTGCTTCCTAGCAACAAAGCCTCTCTTATCATAACGTTGATTCTTTGATTGTGGGTTATCAAGATCAACAACAGGTTCAATCTCTATGTCATTACCATTGCTAGGTTGAGCATCAACATGAACATCATCATTAACATTATTAGTAGGTTCATGTTCATTACCAAATTGTGTTTCAGCATCAGAAATAGAAATATCATTAGGATTCTCACGCGTGTCAATAACAGGTTCACTAGAAGCATGCAAAGTCCTATCATTTTTCTTTTTCTTCCTTTTAGAAGGACTAGGTGCATCAATAATATTTCTCTGAGAACCTTGCTCAATTCTCTTAGGATGGCCCTCAGGATACAAAGGTTCCTGAGTCATTTTACCACCTCTAGTCATAACTCTAACAACATTATCATCTTTCTTACTATTTAATTCATTGAGCAAATCATTTTGAGCTTTAAGTACTTTTTCTACTTGAGTGGTAACCATAGAAGCATGTTTACTAATAAGTTTAAGTTCACCTTTAACATTAGCCATATAATCACCTAAGTGTTCAAGCATATCAGCATTGCGTTTTAATTCTCTACCAAAATAAGCATTGAAGTTTTCTTGCTTAACCATAAAGTCATCAAACTCATCCACGCATGGGCTAGCAAACTTAGTAAATGAGATTTCAGCTTTATCATATCTATAGAGAGAGTTTACCTTTACTACCCATGTCGGGTTATCAAGACCATGTATTTCTTTAACATGTGGTAAATTAAGACCATGTATTTCTTTAATAGGAGGTAAATTCTTAACATCTTCAGCTTTAATACTTTTTTCCTTCATAGATTTCTTTGCCTCTTGCATATCTTCAGGACTGAGAAATATAATAACCCTCTTCTTCGGAGTTGGCTTAGGAGTTGGATCAGGAATTGGATCAGGAAGTGTCCAATTATTTTCATTAGTCAACATATTATTCAATAGAATTTCAGCTTCATCTGGTGTTCTTTTCCTGAAAACACAACTAGCACAACTATCCAGGTGGTCTCTGGAAGCATCAGTTAGTCCATTATAGAAGATATCAAGTATTTCATTTTTCTTAAGAGGATGATCAGGCAAAGCATTAAATAATTGGAGAAGCCTTCCCCAAGCTTGTGGGAGACTCTCTTCTTCAATTTGCACAAAATTATATATTTCCCTTAAAGCAGCTTGTTTCTTATGAGCGGGGAAATATTTAGTAGAGAAGTAATAAATCATATCCTGGGGACTACGCACACAACCAGGATCAAGAGAATTAAACCATATCTTATCATCACCCTTTAATGAGAATGGAAATATCTTAAGGATATAATAGTAGCGAGTTTTCTCATCATTAGTGAACATGGTGGCTATATCATTTAATTTAGTAAGATGTGCCACAACAGTTTTTAGATTCATAACCATAGAAAGGATCAGATTCAACTAAAGTAATTATCTCAGGATCGACAGAGAATTCATAATCCTTATCAGTAACAAAGATAGGTGAAGTAGCATAAGCAGGATCATATTTCATTCTAGCATTCAGAGTTTTTTGTTTCAGCTTAGCCAATAATTTCTTAAGATCACTCCTATCATTGCAAGCAAGAAAGTCTCTAGCAGTTTCTTCATCCATAACATAACCCTCAGGAACAACAGGTAATTCATATCTAGGGGGAGAGTCTTCATCATCACTTTCATCAATATTATCAGTTTCAATAATTTCATTCTCTCTAGCCCTAGCAAGTTGTTCATCAAGAAATTCACCTAGTGGCATAGTAGTATCAAGCATAGAAGCAGTTTCATCATAAGTATCATGCATAGCAGAAGTGGCATCATCAATAACATGCGACATATCGGAATTAATAGCAGAAGTAGGTATATGTGTCGCAAGCTTACTTAAAACAGAAGGTGAATCAAGTGCAGAGCTAGATGGCAGTTCCTTACCTCCCCTCGAGTTGAGGGATAAATTTTTGTTTTAGCGTCTTTCAAGTTCTTCATAATGATAAGTCCCAAGTGACTCAAAGAATAGAGCTATGCTCCCCGGCAATGGCACCAAAAAATAGTCTTGATAACCCACAAGTATAGGGGATCGCAACAGTTTTCGAGGGTAGAGTATTCAACCCAAATTTATTGATTCAGCACAAGGGGAGTCAAAGAATATTCTCAAGTATTAGCAGCTGAGTTGTCAATTCAACCACACCTGGAAACTTAATATATGCAGGAAAGTGTTTAGTAGCAAAGTAATATGATAGTAGTGATAACGATAGCAAAAGTAATGATAGCAAAAGTAATGTTTTTGGTATTTTGTAGTGATGATAACAATAGCAACGGAAAAGTAAATAAGCAAAGAACAATATATGGAAAGCTCGTAGGCAATGGATCGGTGACAGAGAATTATGTCGGATGCGGTTCATCATGCAACAGTCATAACCTAGGGTGACACAGAACTAGCTCCGGTTCATCAATGTAATGTAGGCATGTATTATGAATATAGTCATACGTGCTTATGGAAAAGAACTTGCATGACATCTTTTGTCCTACCCTCCTGTGGCAGCGGGGTCCTAGCGGAAACTAAGGGATATTAAGGCCTCCTTTTAATAGAGTACCGGAACAAAGCATTAACACATAGTGAATACATGAACTCCTCAAACTACGGTCATCACCGGTAAGTATCCCGATTATTGTCACTTCGGGGTTAACGGATCATAACACATAATAGGTGACTATAGACTTGCAAGATAGGATCGAGAACTCTCATATATTGATGAAAACATAATAGGTTCAGATCTGAAATCATGGCACTCGGGCCGTAGTGACAAGCATTAAGCATAGCAAAGTCATAGCAACATCAATCTCAGAACATAGTGGATACTAGGGATCAAACCCTAACAAAACTAACTCGATTACATGATAAATCTCATCCAACCCATCACCGTCCAGCAAGCCTACAATGGAATTACTCATGCACGGCGGTGAGCATCATGAAATTGGTGATGGAGGATGGTTGATGATGACGATGGCGACGGATTCCCCTCTCCGGAGCCCCTGAACGGACTCCAGATCAGCCCTCCCGGGAGAGTTTAGGGCTTAGCGGCGGCTCCGTATCGTAAAACGCGATGAATCCTTCTCCCTCAGTTTTTTCTCCCCGAAAGTGAATATATGAAGTCTAGGTTGAGGTCGGTGGAGCGTCAGGGGGCCCACGAGGCAGGGGGCGCGCCCAGGGGGCAGGCGTGCCCCCACCCTCGTGGATAGGTGGGGCACCCCCTAACGTGGATCTTCCTTCCAATATTCATTATATATATTCCAAAATAATGCTCCGTTGATTTTCAGGACATTCCGAGAACTTTTATTTCTGCACAAAAATTACACCATGGCAATTCTGCCGAAAACAGCGTCAGTCCGGGTTAGTTCCATTCAAATCATGCAAGTTAGAGTCCAAAACAAGGGCAAAAGTGTTTGAAAAAGTAGATACGACGGAGACGTATCACCCATCATTGGAATATACAAGCCAAGTTCTATAATGAAAAATTCCCACTAGTATATGAAAGTGACAAAATAAGAGACTCTCTATCATGAAGATCATGGTGCTACTTTGAAGCACAAGTGTGGAAAAAGGATAGTAACATTGTCCCTTCTCTCTTTATAAAAGTGTAAAATAAAGCCCCAAAATAATATAAAAGTGTAAAATAAAGCCCACTAACATCCAAAACAGGTAATTTAATAGCATGGAACAATCAAAATTATAGATACGTTGGAGACGTATCAGGGGCGTGCACCGACGCGCGATGATGGCTATCTAGCCGGACGTGACAAGCAGAGTCACACCCGGGCCGAAAACCGCAGACAGACTCCATCCGAGCTGCGCCGCGACTTGGCCCGATATGGAGGCGCCGTACACCCCCTTTGCTTCACTGATGAAGTAATGGAGCATGAATTCCCAGAAGGGTTCAAACCTATGAATATCGAATCATATGATGGAACAACAGATCCCGCGGTTTGGATTGAGGATTTTCTTCTCCATATTCATATGGCCTGCGGTGATGATCTTCATGCCATCAAATACCTCCCACTAAAATTAAAGGGACCAGCCCGGCACTGGCTAAACAACCTCCCAGAAAACTCTATTGGCAACTGGGAAGACCTGGAAGACGCCTTTCGCGACAACTTCCAAGGTACATATGTCCAGAGACAAGGGACACGGAGTTTTACCCAGGTTCGGGCCCTCTTGATAGAGGTAATACCCTACGGCCTACTTGATTAATATTGATGAGTATCGGGGTTACAAGAGTTGATCTACCACGAGATCGTTATGGCTGAAACCCTAGAAGTCTAGCCTATATGATTATGATTGCCTCTACGGACTAAACCCTCTGATTTATATAGACACCGGAGGGGACTAGGGTTTGTACAAAGTCGGTTACAGAGAAAGGAATCTTCATATCCGAATGCCAAACTTGCCATCCACGCCAAGGAGAGTCCCATCCGGACATGGGTGAGAGAATCTTTAGTCTTGTATCTTCATGGCCCAACAGTCCGACCCATGTCCAACAGGCCGGACGCCTGAGGACCCCTTAGTCCAGGACTCCCTCAATCAGGTCACATGAAGAACTCACCGAAGAACACATCATGAAGATTGACTGATTGATGATATGTCTTACAATGGATGGCAGATGTGATGCACAATTACAAGTATGGCTAAATGACTGAGAACTATGGTGGTGATGAAGGTGGTGGCTATGGATATGGATATGGGCCATCTCCATATCCATCTAACCTACGAAGATGACGATGTGGCGGCCTGTTCTATTGCTTATTCGGCGTCGAGCCTTTTATAAAGGTTGTTCAGGTGGATCAGGCACCTCTGTTGGCACTCCATATGACCATCGATGCGAGCGGGGATGGTCGCATAGAAGGCCGTCTTTTGCTCTGTTTCCTCTGGTGCGCCTCCCACTTGATCTCCTCTATCTCCACTTTACTCCTTTCCATGTATTGGGTTAATTTCGTCCATAAATAACACACTTTTTTTGACCTTGCATAAATAACACACTTGCTATGGAAACAAAATAAAGCTCGGATATGTGGAATCCTTTGCATTCATCAGTGATTAGTGATAATATGAGAGCGAATATCTCTACTTTGATAAAATATTTTGGTTTAAACTCAGGTTAGAGGAGTATAAAAATAACACCCATCACTTGTCCCTATCAAAGTGGAGCGTGGAGTGGCATTCAACCAGGCTGCAATGTTCGGGCTGCCATGTCGGCTCCTTTTCAGGAATCATGGGTTAGACCCCTTTATGGTTGGCACGGTAGTCATGACCTCGTCGGACCTTCATTATTTCAATTTGATAGTTTGGACGAACCTCAATTCTTGTCACCCGATTCCAGGGCAGCTACAAGGCTTCAGTTGGCTTAGGGTTTTCCACCTCCTTTTGATTAGACGGTTGGTTATGAGATTCTTCCTTAGTTTCCCGTCTTCTCTATCTTTTTCCTCACTTCACTTGGCCGAGCTGCAATGTTTCCATTGCTCATCCTTAGAACTCTTCTTCCATCAACCTTGCCTAGTGTACAATGCGACTTATGAGCTAGAATCGTTTCCCCTTTGTTAGTTCTGGTTCCCCAAATTTTCAAAGTCATGACGCCCTGTTCCACGAGTCGGTAAGATCTTAACCACTGAATCTGCACACTCGACAACCTCCGAACTTTTACATGATGTTCCTTTTGCCACTCCATCTTGGAGAATCTACTCGATGAATCATCGTCACATGTGCCTTTGGTTGTAACTATTCACCATCAAGCGACATTTCAGAAGGGGACTCACAAACTCCGATGCTTGCCTGTCCTACAAAAGTACCGAAATAAATGGAGCATATTCTTCATTGATCGTCCATCCAGCAAACATATCTTCCGGTGCCTGCTCTTGATTCTTGAAAGTTTGGTGGAAAGTGCTCATCGCAACACCAAGATCTTTATACACGAGTGTGAAGCTACATCTTATGCTTTTTGCCATTGCACATACGACATCATTCTTTGGTACTCCCTCCGATCCATATCACTCGTTGCTCAAACAGATGTATGTAGCACTAAAATACGTCTAGATCCGCATAATTGTATGAACAATCTTGATGGTAAATTCACATAATTCTTTTTTTTTTTTGCGGGGGCAATTCACACCATTCATCTTGCTTATTGTTCATCTTGATGGTAAACGTGTCAATAATTACAACATGTGAGAGCAGGTTCTTATAAAAAAAAAATCTAGCGCTAAAGCTAAGAGGAAGAAAGGGTGATACCAGAAGAAAAGCCGTGGATCAAATACATCAAGGTTTGCCCTAAAAAAAGGCATCACGGTTTGCCCTAAAAAAAAAAGGCATCGCGGTTTTCTAACGTGCATCGCGAGCGCTCAACGCTGCCAATTTTTCCTTTTGAGGGCTTCGACGTTGCCAACTAGGCTTTCAGTTTACACGGCCCAGCAGATCCGCATTCTCCTCGTCGGCCCTACTTGTTTTGTAAGCCCGGAGAAACAAGTAACATCGGCCCAACTAGCCCAACCACCCATTCCGGCGAGCGAATCCACGCCGTCCACTCCCGATCGAACGCCCTGACGCGCCCACGCGACGGACCGCAAATAAACCCTAGTAGCACACCACCTATATATTCCCCTCCCATCGCCACATCCGGCCGCCTCCACACACTCCCTCCCGCCGCAAAACCCTAGCCGCCGCCGCCCCAGGTAAGGGAGAGAGCCCACCCCACGCCGCCGCCATGAAGCGCAACCCCCGCGTCACGAGCTCCCGCCGGAAGTGCCGCAAGGCGCACTTCACGGCGCCGTCCTCCGTCCGCCGCGTGCTCATGTCCGCGGCCCTCTCCTCTGAGCTCCGCCACAAATACAATGTCCGGTCCATCCCCATCCGCAAGGATGACGAGGTGCAGGTCGTGCGCGGCACCTTCAAGGGCCGCGAGGGAAAGGTGGTGCAGGTCTACCGCCGCCGCTGGGTCATCCACGTGGAGCGGATCACCAGGGAGAAGGTCAATGGATCCACGGTGAACGTTGGCATCCACCCCAGCAAGGTGATCGTCACCAAGCTCAAGCTCGACAAGGACCGCAAGGCCCTCCTCGACCGCAAGGCTCGCGGCCGCGCTGCTGACAAGGCCAAGGGCAAGTTCACGGCCGAGGACGTCGCCGCCGCCGCTGGGGGTGCCACGGCCACCGGCGCCTCGCTCCAGGAGATCGATTAAGCTCGGTGGATCTGCCGGTTGCCATACTGCTCTTGCTATCCTAGTTTTTTAATATCACCAGTCCTGTTAGGATATGCTACCTGAAATATGCTCCTTTATCATTCGTAAGATGTTCGATGGTGACGTTTGGGAACCTTTATTAATGTGAATCTATCATGTGGCTGTGCGTTGGATTTTGATATAAAGTCTTCGTTATATGTTTAATATCTGGTTCGTTGTTTGTCGTTTAGATCTGGTTCATGTTATTATGTTCTCTCTACCTGTGTGCACCTGTAGAGATTAAAATCACCACCCGTTAGTTCTCAGGTTAGACTGATCCTTGTCTAGTGTTAGTTCATTGTGGTAGTTGCTCTTTCGTTGTGTTTATGTGTGCTCTGTATCGATTTGCTAGATCATACTAGATGGTCTGTAGTTTTTAGTCAGCCATAGTTAAATATCTGCAAGGGAAATGTTAAGCTACTGCAAGTTACTTGCACAATTGATGGTGAATTCTTCCTGCTTTTAATAGGCAATTGCGATGCACCATTTGTGTTTCTAATAGCAGTCAGGATCCTTCTCTGGTCAGGTTGCATTAGTTTTAGCAAGAAATTTCAGGTTCATTGAAAAGAAATTTATAACCACCCTAGTATTTGCCTACATTTGACTAGTCTTCTGATTCGAGTGATTCAGATAACTGTGCGTGTGTGGCCCTTGAATTTATTAGGACATTCAAAGGAACATGGTTGGGTGTTGCTTTGTTTTTTTGGGCGTGTTTGCTGGTAGTTTCTGTTGAAATGTTACGCAATGGATCATTTTCTGTTCCTCTACTTGGGGCTTCTTCTGCTGAAATGTTGGGGCTGTTTGGTTCTAGGACTAGTATTGCCATACTTTGCCACACATTTTTGCCAAACTTGCCTAAGGTTAGTTCATCAAAATGAGAGCCACAAGTTGGCAAGCCTAAGGGAATCTTGCCACACTTTTTGTGTGTATGCCATGTGGGACCCAAGTGTGGCTTGTCTAAGGTGTGGCTTGAACCAAACACTCATCTAAGTTGGTCAAACTTGCCTAACCTTAGGTGTGGCAATCTTTGGCAAAGTTAGTCACAAACCAAACAGCCCGTTATGCAATGAATCATTTTCTGTTCCTCTACTTGGGGCTTCTTCTGCTGCTGAAATCTTATACAATGAATTGAGTGCTCAGGCTTTTGCTGCATTCTTTTCCATGAACATCCCTCCAAGAGTGTCCTATATTCATGGCAACATGAATTTTGTCCATTCGTCAAATTCTCTGCTTATCATCAAACAGAAGCATCCCTTGATACTGTTTTTCTGTTGTTGGCTTGTTGCACATACACTGAATTCTCAAATAGTCTGATAGAATGTGGGCAATTTGATGTGGGCAGTTTGTTGCATGTTAGAATATGATTTTAAAAGATTTTTTGCGACGATGACTTCTGCTGGGTAATGTGCTGCATGGCCGGATGATTGGATTTGCATTTAGTAACGTTTTACAGTGATATGGTTGTCATACAAATTGTACTCATCTTATTTTCCGTTATACTATGTGAAAGTATCTGAGCGTTTTACATTATTTTCTGTTATACTATGTGAATGTATCTGAGCGTTTCATATTTGCAACGGGTGGAGCCTGCAGTGCTGCTTGTTCGCTGGTCGGGTTTATGACTTCCAAAAATGCAGGCTATATCACACAAATCGTATAATTAGTAATTAATGTTCAATCATGATATTTGCTGGATGATTGCATCTTTGGATGAAGTTGGTGATAGTATTTTTGGGCATACTGTAAGAATGACTGATGGTCAGTTTGAGATGGACAGTGGTACTGCAGTGTTGTGTTGGGGTTTTTGATTTTCCTATGCATCACGGCAGTGTCTGAGACGCCGGGGACAGCTTTGTTGTCAAAGATTGAAAGAAAGTCGGCTGTCGAGCAGGGATCCAGGATAAGAGGGGTCTTGGAGTCGTTGTGTTGTTCATTTGAGTAGACTGTGCAAACCCTCTCTAGCCCCGTCCATTCCAACCTCTTCGAAAGGATCCTAGGTCACCGAGCTCCAATGGTCCGAAACCAAGCAACAAGGCAATGTCCTCTCTTCGCGTCCTTTGATCCTCTCCACAAGAAACCATTGCTTTTATTAGTAGTAGCCCACCACCTTGAGAAAGCATCAACGTTCTCTATGTCCGTAATATATATCAAACTTTGTTAATCTATGACCGAAGACCCATTACATGTTTAATATCTGTTTTGTTGTTTGTCGTTTAGATCTGGTTAATGTTGTTATTATGTTTACTACCTGTGTGCACCTGTAGAGATTAAATTCACCATCCGGTAGCTCTCAGGTTAGACTGATCCTTGTCTAGTGTTTGTGGCACATGTCAGATACTGTAGGTATAGTATTAGTTCATTACCGTAGCTGCTGCTTTGTGATGTTCATGTGATACGCTCTAGATGGCCTGTGTAGTTTTTGGTGCCATAGTTAAATGTCTGCAAGGGAAATGCAAAGCTAGTGGGAGTTGCTTGCCCAATGGATGGTGAAATCATCCTGTTTTTGTAGGAAGTTGCAATGCGGCATCTGTGTTTGTAATAGCTGTCAGGTTCCTGTGTTTCGACCTCTGTTTAGTTTGCATTAGATTTAGCTAGAAATTTCTGGCTCATAGTAAAGAAATTTATAACCACCCTAGTATTTGCGTACTTTGACTAGTCTTGGATTAAAGTTGTCAGATAATTTTGCGTGCTTTGCCCTTGATTTTAGGACATTCAAAGGAAGTTTTTTTTTGGGTGTTTTTGTGCTTATAGTTTCTGTTGCTCTACTCGGGTCTTCTTCTGCTGAAATGTTATACAATGTATCAGTGTACTTGGGGCTTTTGGTGCATTCTTTTCCAGTATCATCCTTCCAAGATTGTCCTATATTCATGGCAACATGAATTTTGTCCGTTGGTCAAATTCTCTGCTTAACATCACAACATAAGCATCCTTGATACCGTTTTTCTGTTGTTGGCTGAATTCTCGAATAGTTGGTGATAGAATGTGCAATTTGGTGAACGTTAGTATACGATTTTAAAAGCATTCTGCTGTGTGATAGAATGTGCAATTTGATGAACGTTAGTTTACGATTTTAAAAGCATTCTGCTGGGTAATTTCATCTTTTGGTGCTCTCCATGATAAGTTGCAAAATACAAGATGCTTGACACAAGTTCTTCAAATAATTAGACATCCTATGGTATGGACTGCTATGACTGAATGATTGGATTTGCATTTAGTAACATTTTTCAGTGATTTGGTTGTCATACAAACTGTACTCGTAATTTATTTTCCCTTAATGTGAAAGTATCTGAGCGTTTCACATTTGCAACGGGTGCAGCCGGCAGTGCTTGTTTGTTCGCTGGTCGGGTTTATGACTTCCAAAATACTAGTATTACTGGACAACAAAATGCATGCTATTACACAAATAATATAATTTGTAATTGATGTTCAATCATGATATTTCCTGGATAATTGCATCTTCGGAAGCAGATGGTGAGACGTATTATTTTTGGACATACTGTAAGAATGACTGTTGGTCAGTTTGAGATGGAATCAGTGGTACTGCAGTGTTCTGTTGGGGTTTTTGATGATCCTAGCATCACGGCAGTGTCTGAGACGCCGTGAACAGCTTTGCTGTCAAAGATCGGCACTCGGATCTAACCAGTTTCTCCTCATACCGGCAACCACCAAAGCCGCCGGGTCTTTACGCCTTGCTCTGCTACGAACCGATTCCCTGACCGTGTCAGACTGAAGATCAACAGCGCCACACACCTTCAGGACTGAAGATGATGAACCAAACCTCCCTAGCGGTCGAGTTAAACCTCCGCTCCAATCTATCGGCCATCCAACATAGATTGCCCATAATCACTTCGCATTCAGCAGTTCTTCCACAGCATCGGCGCTAGCACGCACCGGTTGTGCCCAAAAAGAAAACCATGTATGCTGAACTAGACGAGTAGGCTCCAATAGCGGTCATTCTCCTTCTAAAGTTGTCATCTTCCTCTCCTAGCGCCGGCAAATCATGAGCAATCTGCATTGGAATGTCTAGCTTCTAAGTACCATCGTGTGATGTCTCACGCCTTTTGCTTAAAAAGGGAAATGGCGATGAATAGTCTCAAGACCACTTCTACCATTAATCCAATGGTCCTCCTACAATCTTGCGCGGGCGCCTCTCCCAACCACGTTTACTTACCACAAGTAAAATCTTTTTGGCCTCTTTAAGATTGAAAGAAGGATAAGAGGGATCTTGGAGTTGTTTGTAGGCGGGATGTGTTGTTCATTTGAGTAGACTGTGCGAACCCTCACTAGGCCCGTCCAACCTCTTCCAAAGGATCCTAGGTCACCGAGCTCCAATGGTCCGAAACCAAGCAACAAGGCAATGTCCTCTCTTAGCGTCCTTTGATCCTCCCCAGAAGAAAGCATCACTTTTGTTAGTACTAGCCCACCACCTTGAGAAAGCATCAACGTTCTCTATGTACCTAATATACATCAAACTTTGTTAATCTATGACCGAAGATCCACTTTGGAAAGAGAAGAAACCGCCATTGGTTGCCCTAAGTGGGTGCAAGGAATGCTGGAACTAGGGAAAGGAAATGATGAGCATATTGTAGGAGGAAGGGAAAGGAAATGATGAGCATATATTGTAGAAAGGAAATGATGAGCTCAATCTCCTCACACCAAATAAGAGTTAGGGTGCTCTTGTTCATATTGGTTCTTTAGCCTAGGCATAAAACCTAGAAGCTTAAAGCTCTTCTATAGCTGGCTTAAGAAGCATCATCGTGTCATTTTCAACATGTGTCATACACCCCCAAAGCCAAAGACTAAAACATACACATCTCTTCCATCTTACAAATCATCACATCGAGCACATCAATCACTAGTAGAATTAGAAGAGGCGATCATGGGTCGCCCTATAGAAGCCCCTAGCGTGGCCTGCCATTAATCAGAACATGAGTACTCATAGTTGATAGAGCCAACACAACCCAAACACACCATCATGGGCTGAAGCCCTCATGATTTGCCACAATAAACCAGTGAAGCCCAAAGGTCGAATCCAACTCATGAGCAATATCCAACTTAAGAAAGACAATGTGCGCATTCTTCTATGAAAAGTCCTGGACGGTTGCTTCACAAGCATAACATTATATTTGACGATGAAATACACCGGGGGTGGCTTCTCGGAGCGGCGCCCGACAACAGTCCTGTCACGGGACCCATATGGCTCAGGTGAAGCCCGATGACAACAGGGAGCCCGGAGGCCCGGATAGAGCTCGGGGACGATCTTGTTGAGCAAGCCGAGATGGCGGCGGTGCAAGATCGGTGAACCCCCATGTAAATCCTAGCCCGTGTATTTATATAATACGGGGCTAGGGAAAGCCATTCCCATCTACACCTGTAGTCTATGCTTTCGGTAGCAAAACACCATCTCCGTTGTAATCCCTCGCACGAGGAACTCCACCATGAATATAGATCAAAAGCAGGACGTAGGGTATTACTTCTTCCAAAGGGCCCAAACCTAGTTAACCCCCTCGTGTGATCTCCTTTCTAGCACTTCCTGTTGCGTTCGCCACCCTACCGATGGTATTGACCTTCTACGTACCGTTAATAGTGAATTATGCTATGACTTATGGAAACACTTTGATTTGCAGTAGTCAAATTATTCATCTTCGGCTTGACAAGCAATGCGAGTAATTTCATGGGAATCTATGCAAACCCATGAATAAGGCTAATTGGCATACACTCATAGATATCGCTCACCCAGTCCTTCTTTTAGCACAAGAAAATAAAAGCCCGATTCAAAGTATGAAAACTTTATCCATCACAACTAACCAAATGTCTCACCATAACCACAATACCGTCCTTAATGATAGACTAACAACATTGAAATAATATGGCCGAAAATCCAACCACGTTGGTGACTTATCAGACGACAATTGTTTGATCACTCCACAAATCTCTCCCATTGGAAATCCACTTCAAAAGCCAAGAAATCCAACACCAAAAAAGGAATCCAAATTCAAAGAAATCGACCTTTTGGCGTACCAATCAACTCAATGAAAATGTTCGACAAGAATTTCTCCATATTTGACGGTGTAGTACAACGGGGGTGGCTCATCCACAGGGATGGCCCAAGAGGCCCACTGTGTACCTAACGGCAGTAAGGAGCCCAGAGGAGCAGATGGGCATCCCCAGACCTTCTTGGCCTCCCAAGCCTATGCTGGCGGCGGCCTAGATCGCATCTAACATCAATATTTGAAATCCAAAGGTCATTGGATAAAGCTTGTTGGACCGAGTAGTTTTTCTTGTGGGAGAGGGCGAACATCATAGGTGCAATGTCGCGAGGACGCAATCCAATCAACTACGATAAGTTCTAGAACTCGGTAGAGTGCCCATTACCAATGGTGACAAGACTGGCAACCGCGAAGAGGTCACGGTCCTCATATGAGCACGGTGATCCCATACCAATCCAAGGCTCCTTGGTATCCATCCACTCAAACCAGAGCCAACAAAGACAGAGAGTTGTAGCAAACTTCTCCGGATTGAGCACATCCAAGCCTTCGTGCTTCTTGGGTTTACAAACAAGGTCCCAATTAATTTTGCACTTGCCTCCCGAGACCTTTTCAGTGCCCGCCCAAAGATATGCGCGACGGGTACTATCAATTTCCCTCCTAACTTCCATCGGGGTGTACAAGGGCATAAGATGGTAAATGGCAATGGCGGTGAGGATGGCTTTAACAAGGACACACGACCCGTGTAATCCACATGCCTTCCTTGCCAAGCAGGGAGTTTGCCTGCGACTTTATCCTCCAAGTGCTGAAAATGGATCCTCTCTAGGCGCTTGAACGACAAAGGTAGCCCCAGGTAGCGCATCAGGAACGTGGTGCGCATAGCCAGGAAAGGGTGGATGGCGTAGTCAATGTGAATGTTGTCACATTGAATGGGAGGCACTAGGCTTTTGGAGCAATTAGCAACAAGGTTGGTCACCTCCCCAAAAGAGGCAAGTGTAGTCACGAGGGATGTCCTCCTTAATAGGCTTGACAAAGATGGCATCATCATTGGCATAGAATGAGGTACGGATGGTTGGAGTTCTCCCACGTAGAGGGTGTAGATGCCCTTGGGACGTGTCCTTGTTGAGAAGGTGGTGTAGGGGGTTAATCGCCAAGACAAAGAGAAGCGGGGACAGTGGGTCCCCTTGTTAGAGTTAGAGACCGTGACCATGCTTCAACGGATCATCCACCACACCATTGATCAACGCCCTCGACGAGGCTGTGGGGAGGAGAGCCGAAACCCATTCCCTAAATCTGCTCGGAAAGCATGGTGCCTCAGTAAATCATAAGCAAATCCCATCTCATGGAGTCAAACGGTTTCTTGATGTCGAGCTTGAAAAGCAAGGTTAGAGTTTTGTTGCCATGAAATTATCATGGATGCTCCTCTTCTTTATAAAGGCATTGGACACAAGGTTTGTCATGTGAGGAGCAAGACGGGTAATCATCATTTTTGCAATAATCATGGCAATGGCATGGACGAGGCTAATGGGGCAATAGTCCGAAATGCTCTCCGCCCCATGCTTCTTTGGTATGAGAGCAATGTTCGCCGAGTTAAGCCAATGAAGGCTGGAAGTATGCAAGTTGAAGAAGTGTTTGACCTCGAGCACAACAACATCCTTGATGATCTCCCAAACAATCTTTGAATAAGGCTCCGAAGAAACCATTGGGGCACAGAGCTTTGTCACTAGGAAGATTGAAGATAGTCCATTTGTCCTCTTCCTCCGAGAAGGCAGCCCAAGGTCTGAGAGGACACAAGTGGAAGCTGGGATATTTCTTCAATTAATGTCAATGTGTCGGGGCCGTCCACGTTTGGTGACCTCGGAGAAGTGGTTTTGGATACTTGGTTTTTGTGATCAGGATCGGTAACCCACCTGTTGTTGTGCTTGAGGCTAAAGATGAAATTCTTCCTTCTTCTATGATTGACCCGTAGGTGAAATAAGCGCGTGTTAGCATCTCCGTCCTTGAAATTGGTGAGTGGTGATCCTCGAGCGTTGCCTTTTTCGCGCATGATCAAGCACGACCATACTATTTTCGCGCACGGTCAAGTACAACATACTAACCACTTTTCGTTTGAGCCTTCTTCTAATATCACGTCCCTCGACACTTAAAGTCTATGCTCTTGTGCCACATCAAGTCGGAAAATGACCTCGAGAGCCATGTGAATTTCGACTTTGGTGTGCGCAAAGATGGTGTTGCTCCACTTCCTAAGCTTCTTCTGACCCGTCCTTCTCAGTTTGTGAAAGAGAACATGGTAGGAGTCAACATGATTCACACCTTGGCTCCAAGCCTCCTGAACCACACCCTTGAAATGCTTTAATCCTAGATAGATCTGTGTGATCCCGTGCTCGGGAAATACAAAAAAGAAAAAATGGTACGTTGAGGGGATCGTTCTTTGGGGGGCTTGTGAGAAGTCCTCCTCTGCTAATGTCGCCGGACCCAGGTTAAAAAAGCACGCCTTGATGAAGAACTGCTTGAGGTCTCATGTGGTTCAAGTGGACGGTGCATAAAACAGCACAAGGACCGGCGCCGGTGCGCAAAGGCTCTGTGCAGGGTGGGTGGGCCGGCATGATTCTTCAGCCTCACTCACCAGCATGAGACCTCTGCTGGCGCAGCCACGCGCAATCGCAACGACAGGCACCCCGAGCAACCATCGGCCGGTGCACCACGCCGCCCTGGAACTGTCTACCTGCTTGCTGGTGGCAAACGCGTGCACGCGGTGGCAACTGCTGGCCAGGGAACTGCCACAGCAACGCGTGCCTCAACAACGTCCAGGCCCTCCCACCTTCCGCGTCAGGGCGCCACCGGCAGCGACGGCCAGGACGAACACCCGTCTTCAGCAAAATATCACGGAGATGCAGCAGTAAAACAAACATATCTAAAACCGAAACGTCACCTCGCAACAACAAAATATCACGGAAATGCAGCGGTAAAACAAACAAATCCAAAACCGAAACGTCATATCGCAACAACAAAATATCACGGAAATGCAGCGCTAAAACAAGCATATCTGAAACCGGGCCGTCATCTCGCAACAAA
Source organism: Triticum aestivum (assembly GCF_018294505.1). NCBI lineage: Eukaryota > Viridiplantae > Streptophyta > Magnoliopsida > Poales > Poaceae > Triticum > Triticum aestivum. The sequence continues at coordinate 115,852,025 of NC_057800.1, forward strand.
ATAAAAAGCACCATGAGGAGTCAGTGGCATGCTGACGAACAAAGGTGCCAATAATTGCGTTAATTAACCACGCACTTGCCCATGATGCTAATGCCGGCGAGTCGGCGGGCTTTCCTCGGCAATCTCTATCTAAATGAGGGACTTCTATAAGAGCAGGCTAATAATCATGACTAACTTCTATCGACGATTTCGACCAATATGAATAATCTGCACTGCGACTGAGCTTAGCAGACAGCGACAGGGAGCAAGAGCCAATGAGATAACACATAGTATAAGTTTGATATGGTATACAACTACTAATAATGTAATAAAAAAGCAAATTGTAGCTCACCTAATAAACATCCGCATCCATCCTAGAATCTTAAAACACGAAATGAAAAGCTTATATCATCTTACGCTAGGCTAGACTAGGGGAGCATACCCAACCGGATAAAATAACGGTCGAAACAATGCTAGATGACTGAGCTCACGCGCTGTGCGATGGCTTCAGTTTCTGAATCCAGTGCTTAAGCCCCTTCTTGTGGTCACTGCTCCTCAGCGCGTCCAGGCAGCCGCCCTGCGACATAACCGACTGGATCTTCTCCAGGGTTTTCACAATCTGCCAGAAATCCGGCCTCTTCTCAGGCTGCAACGCGCAGCACTCCTCAATCAGGGGTCTCACTACTGCTGGGCAGTAATCTTGAGGCTCCATCACTTTCTTGTTCTGAAACAAAACCAAAGGATTTAGTCAAGGAGAGAACGCGTACATCTTCTGATTACGTTCTGCAAAGAAGGCAAACTCACACTCATAATTAAACTCTTACATTATTCGCAACGGCATAAGCCACCTGGACTGGGGAGAGGTTCTCGAAAGGAATTCTTCCGGTCACCATCTCCCACAGCAGCAGTCCAAAGCTATATACATCCACCTTCCGGTTGTACGGCTTGCGCTTTAGCATCTCAGGGGCCATCCAGCGGTACGTGCCCTCATCGTCCACTAGCAGATCACATAACGTTTCCTCGCAGGCAATGCCGAAATCAGCAATCTTCACCTCGAACTTCTCATCAAAAAGGATGTTCTCGGGCTTAATGTCGCGGTGGACAATTCCCTGAGAGTGGATGTACTCCAACCCGCGGGCAATCTCCAGAGCGATGGATATGGTCCTCTCCAGAGGGAGGGGGTGGTGCTCTGGGTTGTGCAGGTATGACCTCAAGGAACCTCCAGGAAGAAGCTCCGTAATAATGTAATAAACCGGTCCACATCTATGAGCCGCTACAAGCTGCATTAAGAAGTTGCCAACAAAATGAAATCAGAAGTTACCAACAAAATGAAATGAGACAAGGTTAATCAATAACGAGGCATGATTCACTAATATTACGGACTGTGGTCAGCTCATATAATAAATAAACTTATTGGTGAATATTTTGAGCACTTGACGGCACACTGAAAATAGCAACGGTGCTTATCCTAAGATAACATCAACTTAATTTTCTTCTTCTGAAGGTGTATAGCAAGTTGGCAGACAATCATGAGTTGATTATAACAAAAGGTTCAAACATCCTCAAAGTATTTTTCTATTGCAAAAAAAGGAGCATGAACGTGCCCGTGTGATTTTATTAGATTGCATGACCACTATAAGGCTAAGGGAGAAAAATCAAACCAAACACTCTGCACTATCTATGCCCAGAGATATAATAAGAAAAACAGTACATCTTGAAAAGTCTGAATGTAATTATACCTTGATCACATTCTTATGATGCAGATGAGACAATGCATTGATCTCAGTGTTATATTGTTTGTCAAGCTTTGCAGCTATTATCCCACCAGCGTCAGGCTTAGGCCGGCGGATAAATTTAAGGGCAACCGGCTTATTGTCGTAAAGTCCTTTGTATAGCCGGCTATGTGCCCCAGAAGCAAACCTATGGCCAACAAGCAGCTTGGTTGGATCAAGTTCCCAATCAACTGTAGATTGCACCGCTTGAGCCATGCTAACCGTACGGCTCCTCACAGTCTCTACTGCACTAACCCTCCTCCTTCCCCCATTGTCAAAGTATCTTCTGGTCCATGAGCTATCCTTCTGAGAATTGTGCTTATCAGAGACCACCGGAGTCGAACACCAATCAGGGCTTGGACCCATATCACACCCTTCCCTGCCCAACGATTTGCCATAGACGCTTTTATCAGATCCCACACGCTTCGGGGGAGGGCTTGTGAACCTCTGACTGCTGGCCCTCGCTTCCCTGAATGTATCTGAAGGCACTACGCTGGGAAGAGGGGACTTGGATCTCAGCTTGTGAGGAGATCCATTAGCCTTTTGATGAAGGTTGGAGCCCTGACTTGTGTGTGCATTATTTAAGTAGCTAAGGAGCATCATCGAGCTTGGGCTCTTGACCAGGCTCCTCGCCCTTGGGGCCTTGGATTTCTCAGACTTTGCCGGAGGGCTCAAAGGAATCTCCAAACTCATCTTCTGCTTGCTGGCCTTCTTCTCATTAGGCTGAAGTGAGGCTCGAAGTGATGGCAAACTAGCAGTATGCTTCAGCGCAGCCACTGTTTCATCATTGCCTCGATCAATGGGCATCGTCACACACTTACTCATGCTCACAAACCTCTGAAGTCTCTGCTCCACATCCCTGCCAAGAGGAGCCACATGCACCCCATGGGAACTAACCCTTGTGTAGACGGTGTGCGAAAACTTAGTCCTCCTAACCCAGGAGGTCTCCGTGTCCATATTGCCGGGAACTAAGAACACGGGGAAACGCTGTCACAAGTGATCAGATTCCAACTTTGGAAGCTTGGATTAGCATGAACCACATGTTGAAGTGAAATTTCGAACAGAAGTCACAAGAAACGCCGCCGGGAGACCTTAGGCCAGGAATCGCAGCGATTCCTCGACCCATTTGCTGCCAAATTCTTGCCGCAAGTTGTAAAAAAGATGGGTGATGCACAAAGAGGTCAAGGGTCTGTTCAGTATCAAACAGATCCCTGAATCTTGCTGAAGAACCCGCGGCAGCCTGGCCTTCTCAAGTATCCTGAAATACAACACGAGGAAGAAAAGATTGTGAGCTGAACTTGGTACGCAACCGGTAGTATTATACGGGCAATTATTGCTTATATAAAATGTCCTGTTCAGCGAATAAAAAACAAAGCAATATTGATCATTATCGGCGGGCATTCATAGTTGAATACTCATTTGTAAATCAATAATGATTTGACTTCTTCTCAAGAATTAGCAGAATACAGGCACGAGCAGTTGGAATAACGCGGTTTTTTGACAGTTGGATTGCAGTGAAGCATTAGAGAAACTGCAGGAGCAAAAATTATGACCCGAACAAGCATCATCCAGACCATTTGATTTTCTAGTGAAGACATCGACTTTTCACGCAACGAGACGTCAGATTATGGGGCAACAATTCTCGCGACAAAAAATGAAAACGCGCAAAGCAAGATCTACTATTCCTTTTACCAAGATTATTATTAAATCCGAACACCCCGCCGGTATTATGACTTCCCAAACCACGACCGGAGAACATCTCAGGATAAGTTCAGACTCGGCAAACAGCACCTGAACTTTTCGACTCGACAATGGAGGGTAGGCAAAAGAAGTTCATCTAGGCAAAAAAAACCGGAGAAATCCAAAAGGCAATGATCCGAAAGCAGACGCAGGCCTCGCACAGATTTGCACAGTAACGGCATCGAAAACCCGAGGCGTACTATGAGCACAATGGTAAAGCAATCCGGAGCAGAGAGCTCGAAGAAACTTGAGCACTAGTAACCGGCGAAAAAGGATCCGCAAACAAACAGCGAACTTGCCTTTGTCAGACGAATGAATTCGATCGAGAAGCACCGAAAGCCGAGCTCACGTCTACGGACACACCAAGATAGACAGCCGACGGCTTTCCAAACGAGCATCCGGAGAGAAGCGGAAGAAGGAGAAAACAATAATCCGAGATGAGATGAGACGTGAGGGAGGAGGAGCAAGAAACCAACCAACCTTCCTTCCTCGAGGCGGCCGGGAGGTTGAGGGAGCCGAATCCGGATCAGAATGCCTGGCTTGCTGGCAGGTTCAGGTCCCAACCTCCTCCCTCTTATCCCCTCCCCTCTTTCCGCGGCGAGCTCGAGTAACAGAACCGAATCTGATCGGCCGAGGAGTCCGGGAGGGCGGGCGGGTGGATATCAGCAGCCAGGACGACGCATTCAAGGCCCGCACCAGAAAGAAAGGAAAGGGGCCCGGCCGCCCGCCCGGCCGCGCTGACACCCTGTCCTCCTCCCTCGCGCGCGGCGGTGGCCCGTGCCGTGTAGCCAGCCGGTGGGGCGCGCGTACGTACGCGGTACGCTGCTCCCCGTACAGCCCCGGGACTCCTGCCTCTCTCCTCTCCTCTCCCCTCCCGAGCGCGCACGGCTCTTCTATCTATACTATACTACCTCTCCTACCCCAACCGCATTCAGAGGAGGACCCGTCCGCGATACGGGAAGTCCCCGGGGGGCACGGCAGCAGAGGGGCACCGCCGCACCGGCTAGGGCGACCCGGTGGTGGGGCTGACAGGTGTCGACGGTGGCATGTGCGGGGATACAGACTACAGAGAACTGTCCAGCAAGATTAGGAAAGGAGTCAGTTTTGGAGGTGGAGGTGGAGGTGGAGGTGGAGGAGGAGTCAATGCCCGCAGCAGAGACAAGCCAGGTGAGGTAGGGGAGGGGAGGGCCGGGCTTGGCTCGCTCGTCCGTTGTGGAGTGTGGGGTGGCGGGCGGAGGTGGACGGAGAGGGACTGCGGGGTTGAGAATGTCGAGCCCTTTCCGCACGAAGAAAGCAGCCGGGCGTTTCTCCTCGGCGGCCTCCCTGACCCCTCCTTTTCCCTTCCCCACATTCTTTGCTGCCATTATTGGTGATGGTGATGGTGATCCCTCGTAAGCTAAGGATGGGATTCTGCGCGTCATAATCCTTAATGCTTTCTTTTTCTGTAAAATGCACAGTACTAGTGTAGCTGCAATTTTTCTGAGGCTGCGGTGGTTTTTAGGCTGAATGATGATATTTGTGAAGTCTGTTTAGGGGTTGTGAGGAGAGTGGGAATTGGTGGATCATTGTAGCTTACTGTTTATGGCAAAAAGGGAGGACCAATTTTTTCAATTGTTCGTCCTTTTGACACGGCTTATTTGGGTCCATGCAACATAAGACTAGGAAGGTTTGCAAGGAAACGGGATGTTGCCGACCTCTGCTTCTGCGAGAAATTTTTGTGCTCATGCTCATGTAGGATTATGTGTGTGTCATGATTCTCTTTTTTTTTCTTGTAACGTGTATTCATCCTTGGGCTGATATTTATTTTGACGATAAAAGGCAGGCGCTCTGCCAGGTTTCATATAGACATGGGAAAACAGAAAGTGTACAAAAGATATTTACAAGACTAAAAAGCTCTAGAAATTACATGCCATTGCCATAGCTAAACCCAACTGGACAAGGTTCTCCCTAACGAGGTAAGCAACATCTAACACCTGTAAAGAGGCGTTCTGGAAAAGCCTTTGATTCCTCTCTTTCCATACATGCCACACACACATAAATGAACACCCTGCCAAAGTGCTTCCGCCTCGAATGTTCTTCTTCCACCAGTCCTCGGGCATGGAAAAAAACCCGGGGCCGAGCTTGGCATGATCGAGGACCAGCCAGCAACGATACCCCAAACGCTTCGGACCAAAAGGCATCCCCGAGAGAGATGCTCGTTTGTTTCAAATTCGGTGTTACACAGACTCCAAACCTCCTCGTGAGGCCAACCATGGACAACAAGATGATCCGCGGTTAGCGCTTTCCGGTGAAGGTGGAGCCAAACGAACAACTTGCACTTTGGCTCAACTTTGGCCTCCCAAATCTTGTGTGCCTCGAAAGGAATCGACACACCTTCAAATTGCACCCTATAGGTTGAAGCCGCGGAGTAGATACCAATCGCCGAAGCCGTCCATGTGATGGCATCTGGAGTAGCCGGGTCAAGATGCACATCTTAAAGAGAAATCCATAGGCCGACAAACTCACAAATTTGAATAATCAGAGAGAAAATTCTGAAGGTTTGTATTCAATGATTATTGTGAAGACCTTCAAAAATAGTGAGACATTTGCGCCGAGCAATAGCAAACATGTATATATAAAGTCTGTTTAGGGGTTGTAAGCAAGAGTAGGAATTGGCTGGATCATAGTATTAGTTTATTGTTTATGGCAATGAAGAAGATAAATACTAGGAATTTACTAAGACTCTTCAATAATAGCATGTTTACAAAAAAACTCTATGGTGTTGACCTCTGCTTGTGCGAGAAATACTTGTTCTCATGATCATATATATCTGTCAGACCCATATACCCTATGTAACCAGTGACCTCACGGCATATTGTCACATGGGTCAAAATGAGACGCCACGAACAAGGGTATAAGGAAGAGGCCACCTGCCAATGTTGACGAGGATACCGGGTTTGGTATTTATGTCTAGTCAAAAGGCTACAAATTTGCAGTAAGAATTGACGACACAACCGCAACCTCATCACCCTGTCCCCAGTGTTGCCTCTCTGGCAACACGGTCGGAAGCCAACAACCGCGTCGCCGACCTAATTCCTCGTCACATCCCTACTCGCGGCCGTCACCGAAGGATGCTGCC
>NC_057800.1:115858902-115862723 GCF_018294505.1 Triticum aestivum
CTCGGGCCCCTTGGCTGCTTTGGTTGTAGTGTGAGAGGGCAAGAGGAAGATGTTTTGTATGGAAAAACAACTATGAATTTTTTTTAGAAAATTGAGTAGAGAGGATGGTGTTGCCGACCTCAGCTTTTGTGAGAAAATACTTGTGCTCATGCTTGAATATGGTTATCGGAGCCAGACGCTATGATGTATTCAATGAATCCCGTCATGCTGTTACATGAGCCAAAATGAGACACCAGGAGCAAGGGTGATAAGGCATAAGCCCTCGGCAACGACGACGAGAATACCGAGGTTGGTGTTGGTAGTGGAATCGAAAAGGGTACAAATTTGTAGTCGTAGATGATGACATCACCGTAACCTACATGTGCATACAACATTCGGCGATTCTGGAAATGACACTTGATTAAAATGGACGGACTAGAAGAAGCGGGTTTTCACGAGAAAAAAACAATGGAACAAAATTAAAAAGATTGGGTGCAGAGGATGATGTTTTTATAAAACAAAAAAATGAGTGGTGATTTGAAAGAGAGACATTTGTAAACATATAGAGACTATGCTACAATTTACTATGAGTGTTAGATTTAAACTTAAGGTAGGACATTTGAGTATATGGATGTTTGAAACAACTAAAAAAATTGTAGTCATATGACGACATAACCACAACTCCATGTGCATGGAACATTCGACGATTCAACAAACATCGCGTGACTACAATTAATGGTCTAGAAGAATATGGTTTGCACGAAAAACAACTATGATTTTTTCAAAATATTGGGTAGGGATGATGGTGTTGCTGACGTCTGCTTCTGTGAGAAATACTTGTGCTCAGGCTCCCATATGATTAAAGGACCCATAGACCCGATATACCCAGTGACTTGTGGAGTGCTGCCACACGAGCCAAAATGAGACACAAAGATTGAGGGTGACGAGGAAGAAGCCCTCGACTATCGTTGATGAGGATATCAAGACAACGTTTGTTGTCAAATAAAAAGAACTACAAAATTTTAGTTGTAAAAAATAAAGTAATTGTAATCTACATAGGCGTGGAACAATCGACGATTCAACAAATGACACGCGACAAAGAAGATCGGTTGCATGAAAAACTGCTATGAAACGAATACCAAAAGATTGGGTGGCACGGTTAAGTCCGGGCGTTTGGTCTTTTCGATTTGCTTGGTCCGGTCTTTTCGGTCTTCCAAGAATTTGGTCTTCCATAACTAACAATCAAAATTATTTCGCTCTTTTCAGTTTTTCACTATTCGATCTTCGGTCTTTACAAGATGATGTTCGGTCCGACCAAACATACCAAATTCCATCCTGCAACTCAGACTCATGTAGTCTTTCAAAAACAAAATTCAGATCCATGTACATTACAGTATATGTGTACTATGCAAGTAGAATTCAGACAGCAAGTACGTGTAAACAGGTTTATGCAACCAAAATTAAGACTCCATGCAAAAAAAAAAACCCCAAATTAAGACTTTGGAAAACATGTGTACGTAGTAGGTGTGTTCCACCATAATTGTGTCATAAACATCTAGAGAAGACAGGGGATTATGCTAATTATGCCATATAAACATCTAAAGAATTGTGCTAATTCGGCCAATTTGGGTTATTCAGGACCGATCCGACCGAATTAAATTCGGTCTTCTAATTTTGATGATTGATTTTTGTTCTTCGGTCTTCGGTTTTTATGCCCAAGCTTAGAGAGGATGATGTTTTTGTAAAACCGGGAAGGGGATTATTTGGAAGAGAAGATCGAAAACATACAGGGACTATGTTACAATTTACCATTAATGTTGGATTAAAATCTATAGTGCTAGCACGTTTAAGTATATGTAAGTTTGTCCATAAAAGAAGTATATGGAGGTTTGAAACAGTAGTCGGTCAATCCATATGAGTGGGAGAACATGTCATGAGAGCTTGCTAGTACTACGACTAGCTTATACAATACTCCACCGGCTTAACACATATACTATATAACACAAATGTAGAGAAGGCACATTATTGGCTGCAACAATATTTGACCTATCGACGAGACTTTGGTGCCCAAACCACATGGCCAGTTTGAGGGATGCCCAACATGTTGGACTTTCCCATGGCGCCCCTGTTCACACCCTTCCTCACGGCCCCTGCCATGGAAGATCCCACCTCATTCATTCATTCATCCACTCATTCATTCATCTGACATTATTTCTCCCCTTACATTTGACATTTCTCCAACAATATTAGTTTCCTCTACTCAACCAGGCATTTCTCGACGGCTGGCCAGCCTCTGTCTCGCCCCAGGAGAAGATGAGACAGACAGCCCTGTCGCGCATGTCTCCTGGAGCCCTGACGGCCACTAGCGCTAGGCATGCAACGCCATGCCATGCCTGGAAAGGCGATGGATAGATCTTGGTGAATGGACAGCCTGAGAAATGGACGGGCCATTAATGCTTGGACGAGGAAAAATGGGTTCGAGTGGCGCCGCTGGTGCGATGGCTTTTGAGGCGCGGAGGCGTCGATGGAGACGTGCGAGAGCGAGAACCCTTTCATTTGCGCATTCGTTTCTCTCGCGGAGAAGGCGTCCGGGAATCTCTCGCCCCGTTTCCTTGTGTTCTGTTGTGGCGTGGTTCGAGGGCGGCTCCATCCGACGGCATGGAGGGCGAGATGAGGGGCGATCGGACGGTGAGAGGGGCGGCCTTATCTCTCTCTTGAGGTTTGGGAAATCAAAACGATGGGTTCTATCCAAGAAGGTGGAGAAAATGTTGCTGGTGGTAATACTTTATCGACGGCGGTCTTCGCGGTCACGGATGATCTTCCAGGTTCAGTTGTACCTGGATGATCTTCGCTTGTGTCGACCGTCCAATCAAGAGGAAATTAAGCCCGTGATTAGTTGGATCCGATCCTGGTTCAACGTGGAGACGAGACGATCGAGCCTACTCCACGTGATTAAGTATATAGTAGAAATTTGGAACCATATGCAAAAGATGTCGAGTTAGTCGGCTGGCACGGAGAAAATTGGATATTTACCATGTTGAATACACGGCTTCGCAAAAAATTCCATTCTCAAGATGGGCTTCGCAAAAATGCCACCTGGTTCATCGACACCTTGATTACCATGCCATTTTTCCTTTTTTATTGATTTTCCTTTTGCTTTTCCATTTACGTGCACCTGAAAGGACTAAACTGCCCTGATGTGCATACCCTTTATATGGGCAGCTGTGCCCATATGACACACCGTCTTTTGCCCTGTTTGCTCTTCTCTCTGCCTCTTCTTTCCACCTTCTTTCTTCAATGTTTCCCCTATGACACAAAGTCAAAGACAAACTTTTCAAGAATTTTTCATCAGATTACTCCCTCCTTTATCTAAGGTGTATTTGTTTTTTTGACAAAAGTTCAGAATGTAAGGTGCATTTCTTCTAATTCCTTGTAATTCCATTTATATCCCTTCAGAATAAAGGAAAGTATATCTCTCCCGATTACATGTATCTCTCCATGTAGAAAAAAAAGGAAAGGAACTCTCTTCCGATTGCGTGGATCTCTTTCTTTCCTAGTCTAATTGATTTACTTGCTGCTTACGAACAAATTAGCCAAGGACATTTTCGTCCTAAACTCTCTATAATTCTATGCCTTGGTCACCATGCCAAAAATAATGCACCTTACATAAAAGAACGGAGAGAGTATTTATGAGAGCAAAACAACAAAAACAAAAAAATTGACAAACTAATGGGTTGCCTCCCACTAAGCACTGGTTTTAGGTTGCTAAGCTCAACCTCATACCTCGGTATCGTGTCAAGTCTCCGGTGGCCTTAGATTTCCTTTACTTACCGCACATATTC